>NC_065450.1:88208804-88508804 GCF_917563875.1 Diabrotica virgifera virgifera
ATATTCATCTACCAGGGCCATAACTGTACCAAATTTTCTTGAGGTCTAGGATGACGGCAAATAGCTTATGTTTAAAATGCATTCATCCCATAAATGCTCAATATGATTGAGATCTGGGCTGCATGCGGGCCATTCTAATCTTATCAATCCAACCTCAATTGTATGAGTCAATCAGTGTTTTTATTTACAAAAAATGGTATAGCTCTTACAAGAAAACAGATATTCGGATAATTGAAAAAACAAAATGTTGGTGATGCCTCCGGGAAAATATGACAGGACTATGAAACAAAATCAGCTGTTCCATTTTTCCACAGAATTTTTTAAAATTAGTAGAAAATACAACGCTTCCTTTCACCCCTGTACAATGACATGCAAGCAAAATTTTTTGTTACCGGAATAATACCAAACAATATGAATACATGTACCTACAAACTGGTGCAAGAATCTTGAAAATCGGAGCACAAATAATAAAGTTATAAAATGTCAAACTTAATCAAAAATTTTGGGTGGCGGAATTTTGTGCCGGTGAGTGTAACTTCTTTTTTTTTTTTGGCTTAGACTGACCGTCATACTGCCAGACACATAAGGAATACAAGTTATCAAGTTATACAAAACAGGTTTAAAACAAAGATAACAACTAAAAGGTATTAAGTAACACTAAGCTTAACAGCTAAAACAACTACCAAAGGTATTAATTAAAAATGTTTCAAGGGAATTATAATGATAATTTGCTGTCTTTTAAAAAGTTAATTAAAGAGTTGTATACATCTACAGAACCAAGTGATAATAAATATAGTATATTCCAAGGAGTTGCTACTTTACATTTTAATAAATCATTTATTAATTTAGATGAGTAAATTGTATTTTTAGAACAACCAAAAAATATATGATCTAAATCACTTTCCTCTTCACAATGCTCACATTTATCATTATCCAAAACCTGTATTTTAAATAAATGCTTTGGATAACATGCGTGCCCGAATCGTACTCTAATAATAGAAGTTATGTACTTTCTAAAAGCTCTACAAGACTTGTACCAAGGATATTTGGGAATATCGGGCTGAATTAACGAGTATCTATTTTGATTCACAAATGAGTATTTCTTCCACTGGTAGCTCCACTCCCGATGCAGTGTTGACTTGAAAGAGATTATACTATCAGTCAGTGTTATTTTATGTAGAATACTGGTATCGGATGAAACGCTTTCTTTGGCTAATAAGTCGACATACTCATTATGTTCAAATCCTGCGTGTGCTTTAATCCAGATAAAATGTACATTGATTCCTTTGGTTAAAAGATTTTGTTTAATATGTTTAATTTTATAAATGTATGGGCAGTCTTGGATGTTTGGGGGTCCATATTTACCAAGAGATTTCAATACTGCTAAGGAGTCAGACAAAATTATAATATGGGCGAAATCAAATTCAGCTACATATAGTAAAGCTTCATATATTGCAATAGCCTCTGCTGTATAAATCGAAGTCTCCGGTTTCAGTTTGAATTTCTTTTCTATATGTCCCGATGGTATAAAAAAGGCGCATCCAGTTCCATCTGCAGATTTAGACGCATCTGTATATAGAGCTATTGACTCATTGTAATTGTTCGTTATGGATAAAAGAATATTTTTATTTAAATATATGTTTCCACTATAATTTGGTACAATAATATCTGTAGGAGAAAAGAAAGAAGAGTATGCGTAGTTTTTGAATAAATCGTTCGTTTTATCTATATTTTTTAAGAGTACTATATTTTGATTATAAGCTTCACACAGTAAGGGAGATTTCTTTTTTTGCCAATATTTATTGGTTAGATCATGGCAACTTAAAGTCACTATTTTTTGGTATAGAAGAGGGTTAAGTAAGTATACTTTCATTAAATATTTTTTGGACAAAAAACTTCGTCTTCGATTTAAAGGAGGTTCCAAGGCTTCCAAATATAAAGCTTGTACTGGAGTTGATCTCATAGCTCCTAGACATATTCGTAAGGCTGAATTCTGTAAAACGTTGATTTTGTTTAGTAGTGCATTACTTGCTGATCCATATAAAACACTGCCGTAATCGAAAATAGATCGTATGTAAGCTTTATAAAATAATAAACTTACATCAACATCCGATCCCCACCAAGTTCTATTAATTGATTTAAGAAAGTTTATTCCCTTACCACACCTGTTCAACATGTCGTCAATATGTAACTTCCAGGTCAATTTTTGGTCGAGTATCATTCCAAGATATTTAATTTTATTTTTAAAAGAAAATTTATGCCCACCTAAGGTGATTGTGCTAATATTAGGAAAGTTATGTCTGGTAAATAAACAAACTTGTGATTTACTGCATGATAATTCAAAGCCATTTTCAATAAACCATTTTTTATGGAGACCATAGACACTATTCAAGTTTTCAATGGATTGCTTATATTTCTTGTGTTCTGTGTACAAACAGAAATCGTCAGCATATTGTACAATATTAAATGCAATATTGTTAATAGCGATGTTGTGTAGATCTGCTGTGTAAATGTTAAATAAAATAGGGCTCAAAACGGAGCCCTGAGGTAATCCTTTATTATTAAGTCTAGGGCCTATAAGAGTATGATTATTTTTTAAATAAATTATTCTATTTTTATACAGGTTTACAATGTTAGAAGCAAACTGTGATGGAATATTAAAAAATGTAATCATTTTTTCTTGGAGAATTGAAAGAGAGATAGAGTCATAAGCACCTTCGATGTCTAAAAATAAAGCGGGCACATAACTGTTCCTGGAAAAACTGTTCTGAATGTCTACAACAAGAGTTGTTAAGGAATCTAAAGTTCCATAACCTTTTTTAAAACCATGTTGGTTAGCGGGTAAAGGATTTTGATCCCTTAGCCACCAATCCAACCTAATCTTAACCATCCGTTCGAGAGTCTTCAATATACATGATAATAATGATATCGGTCGGTAAGCTTCAGCTAATTTAGGGTCTTTCCCCTGTTTGGGAATAGGAACGACTATAATAGCTTAAAATCTATTATGCTGTTGCCTTCAATAATTATCTGGTCAAATATATTTAAAAGTAATTGTTTTGCGTTATCTGGTAAATGTTGTATCATAGGATATTTGATTGCATCGTATCCTGGTGAGGTACTAACGCGATTATCAAGGGCAAATTCTAATTCAGCTCTCGAAAAAGGTGTAAGGAGAAAATGATTCTGATCAGATGGAAGCGTTTTAGAATTAATAACATCTAACTGGTTATTTACGTAAGGTGGAGCTATTTTATCGAAAAAATCGTCTACCCATGAATTACTTAGAGGTAATGAAAAATTAACTTTTTTCCTATTCATTTTTCTTGCTTGATTCCAAATAAGACTAGATGGAGTTTGTTTATTTAATTTTGAACACCATTCAACCCAACTTTGTTTGGCCTTTAATTTCAGGAATTTTTTGACACGAGCATTTACTTCTTTGCATTTACAAAAATTTTCAGGAGAAGAATTGTTTTTATAGTTTATTAATGCCTTCTTTCTTTCTGCAACGGATTGATCACATTCCGAATCCCACCACGGAGGGGGATTCCGTTTGCATTTAAATGGTTTATATTCAGAAATAGATTGTTTAGAAGCTTCATTAATACAGTCAATAAGGAAATTATATTTTTCTTGGGTATTTAAGGATGTGTGAGGTTTTTCGTTTAATAAGGTATCAACAAGCTGAAAGTATAATGACCAATTTGCTTTTTTAATGTTCCACTTACTACTGGGATAAATGGTATTAGCATTAGTTCCCAAGACATCGATCACAACCTTTATAACGAAATGATTTGATCCCAAGGTATCAAGATCTACAGACCACGAAGTTTTATCAAAAAGGGATGGTGAGCAAAACGTGACATCAATCATGGAATCTGAGTTTCGTGGACTCGTTTGGCAAGTTGGTTGTCCATTATTCATTACTACATAATCTAAATTCTGAATTGTCTCCACAATTTGATGGCCAATATTATCATTTTTATATTAGTTCAGAGAAATAAGGAAAAAAAATATCGTGTTGGTGACACAACCCCCTCCAGGCCGAAACCAAATTTTTCGAGTAATATGGTCATCTATAATAATAACCTATATGTTTCCTGCAGCCGATTTTGATGATATACATAGTTATAAACAAATGAAGATCAAAAAACGACAAATTTTTGCTTTTTTCGTCTATTACTAAAAAATTGGGCATTTTAAACAAATTTGAGAGTAATAAACTCATAAACCGTATAAAAAACTTCAATATGGCGTTCGCTGAATATGTCTATCCTTATTGGTTGCTTAGAAAATTGCCAAATAAATCATAAATTTTGAGTTTTTATAAATATTCATAACTTATGTAAAAATTAACTTAGAACCTTCTTATTACACAAAATGCTGAGACTTATGGTGCTTAAATCATACCCTAAATTTCAAAGCAATTGGTCAAATAGTTTAAAAGTTATTTAATTTGTTTATCCAAAATTAATTTTTTTTGCAACACTGTAAGTCAGAAAATGATGAAGTTACAGTAATATTTTGGATAGTTTATGAAAGAACAAAATTTACAGTATTTATTTAATTTAAAAAAAATGACAAAAAATAATTATAAATATTGCAAAATAATTTTGCAAAAACATGTGAATTAAAAAAATGGGGGGGGGGGCTAACTTTGTCCCTAAATGCCCTAGAACAGTTGTTTTTCTTTCTAAATGTGTATAAAAATTCAGTCTTTCTAAATGGGAAAAAATAATTTTTCTACGGGTAACGGTTAAAAAGTTATTCTAATTGTTTATAAGTAAGCAAAAAATCGACATGTTTTTGCAAAATAATTTTACACTGTTTAAAATTATTTTTTGTCATTTATTTTTAATTAAGGTAATAGTATAAATGTTCTTCTTTCATAAACTGTCTGAAGTATTATTGTAACCTCGTAATTTTCTGACTTATAGTGTTGCAAAAAAAATGAATTTGGGATAAACAAATTAAATAACTTTTAAACTATTTGACCAATTGCTTTGAAATTTAAAATATAATTTAAGTACAAGAAGTCTCGGCATTCCGTGTAATAAGAAGATTCTAAGTTAATTTTTACCTAAGTTATGAATATTTATAAAAACTCAAAATTTATGATTTATTTTGCAATTTTCTAAGCAACCAAAAGGATAGACATATTCAGCGAAGGCCATATTGAAGTTTTTTATACGATTTATGACTTTCTTACTCTCAAATTTGTTTAAAGTGCTTAACTTTTTGGTAATAGACGAAAAAAGCGATAATTTGCCGTTTTTCGATCTTCATTTGTTTATAACTATGTATATCATCAAAATCGGCTGCAGGAAACATATAGGTTAATAATATAGATGTCCGTACTACTCAAAAAATTTGGTTTCGGCCTGGAGGGGGATGTGTCACGAGAAAAATCTTATTTCTCTGGACTATATGAGCCCCACAAAGAATTATGTGCATTCATATCTCCTCCAATGATACAAGGGTGTTTTAGTTGAGAAAATAACTTAACCCAATCTTCGGTTTTGGTTTTAGTTTTTGGGCACCTATATACAGAGAGTAAACTTAAATAACTTTGTTTATAGTTGATTTTAATACCACAAGCAAGCAAGTCTTGAATATAATTTTTTTTAATTGTTATGCGCTCAAAAGGAATACCAGTTTTAATTAAAATAGCAACTCCAGAATAGCCATCATCGCGATCTTCGCGTATCACATTATAACCTCTATAAATATATACAACATCCCGTTTAAACCAACTTTCACTTATTAAAGCTATGTCAATATGTTCAGTTATTAAAAAGTTAATAAGGCTGTTTTTGTTAGCAACAGCTGATCGAGCATTCCATTGTATTATTTTGAGTTTAGATTTGTTTGTCATTAGATGAGTTATTTTTTAAAATATTATCTAGAACATTATTAATACCTTTGGCTAACAAATTCATGTCAAGTGATTTTGCCTCTTCTAAACAATTAATATTTTGAATAAAACTTGAAAAAAGAAGTACTAAGGAATCTACTAACTTATTTTTATCATTGTCTGTATTAGAAAAACTTTCCTTGTTTAAGGGAGGTAAAGGTTGAGACGGTCCAAATCTGAAAGGGATGAGATATGGTGTAGGATCTTCGGAAGTTGGAGATGATACTTTTCTTTTTTTATTTGCACTATACTCAGTGCTTGATGTACTACAGCTTGGTTGGCTAAAACTTTTGGGTTTCTGAAGATGAGGCGTCAATGGCTTGAAATAAGGAGATATACTAACTTCAGAGGAGTTAGTTAATTTTGGAAATTCTTTGTCTGAATTTGACAATATTTCAAATCTGATATTAGAAATAAGACCAGAAAATGATGAGTCGCTCAAATTTTTTGCCTCCAAATATGAGATTTTATGTTCAATCATGATATTTTTTATTTTTTTTTGATGTTCGAAAAAAGGACAGTTTTTAGAGATCGATATATGCTTATCAGTTTTACAGTGTATGCAATACTTTTTTGTTTCATCACATGTATGTATGTCATTTTTAATTTGTCCACATTGTATACAGTATTCCTGTGTACCTTTACACTGTCTAGAAATATGTCCATATTTGAGGCATTTATAACATTGCGTCACTTTACCCAACAATTTTTCCACTTGGAAAAATACATAATTTATCACAACATAGTTTGGCAAACAATTGCCTTCAAAAGTAATTATAACATTACGTCTAGGGACGTATTCTGTATATCCATCCTTTTCTACTTTCCTGTGCATTCTTTTAATATCAGTAATTGGTGAACTAGAGCTCATATATTTTTTCAAATAGTCAATATTATATTTGGTATCAACATCGCGTATCAGTTCTTTAATTTCCAAGAGGTGATTTGGAATGTACGCTTTTAAATTATCGTCCTTTAAGTGACTATTATTGACTAAATTATTTGCATCCAAAATACATTTGAGGATTACTTTAACACGGTTTCTTCCTATACTTTTAATTTGCTTAATATTATTAATCTTTAATTTTTGATGTAAAATATCTGCAACAACCATTGGATGCAAACGGGAAATATTCTGATCATTGGTCTTCTCAACATAAACACAACGATTTTGAAAGTCGTAACTATTACAATTAATATTAAAAAGTTTTACCTCCCTTGTAGCAGGAGAATTTGTGGTGATAGTTCCTGTATCCATGTCTTGATTACTATCACTAATAACTTCAGCAGTATTTAGTTCGCACACTGGCGTCTTTTTTATATTCTCCCCCATCTGGGGAGAATATTTTCACTTTTGTATCACTACTCTACAATATGTAAATGTTTTTACCCACGATGAAATTTAAATGTTTTAATTGTCACAAAAACTGCGAGCTGAATGTCAATATTTAGGTACGTTTAACCGTGGCCAAATTTTAAACTGTTCACACAAAAGTTAAACACCGTGAAAAGAAGCCTAGGCTGTTTAACCCATAGGACCGAAACTTCTTATCAATGATAATTAAAACCACTATAAAATTAATTTAAGTTAAACTACTAAAAAATTAATTTTTTCTGGAGCTATTTTAGATGCAACCGTATTTGACGTTTTGCTAGACAGAGTTGGAGTGTAACTTCAATAATATCATTTTGTATATCACTTGAAACTCTCGAAAAAACAGATGTTTCTAGATGTTGACAAAATGTTTGATCTTTTTTGACAATTAATGTTAACAATTCCCTGTAATTGCCTCGATTGTCAGAGTCGTCGCACTCAAAATGACCACGAAACGCTAGTTCTTGTTTGGCCCAAAAACATACAGTATCTATTATAAGACTTATAATATAGCACACTTAGTGTGCTAAGGATATACCTATGTATTATTTTAACAAACTCATTATGTTTAGCAATATTTGCTTTAAAAGCTTGGTTAAGAGAACTTTTGATTTTTGTTTTGCCAAACTGAATCAAATTGGGTATACATCTTACATGTAGGTAACGGAGAAATTTCATGTCTCCTTTTTAAAAATCTAACACTATTTAAATCGTGAAACTGGTCCACCCATTTTTCTGTAGAAACCAGAAGACATGGCCAACAATATAGTATATTTTTCTTGCAACCATAATATAACCAAGGATTTTCACTATACCAACTAAATTTAAAATGTCGAACTACCTTTGTTGATTCCTTTTTTAAATTGTTTAAAGTAGGTCTTTCATTTTTAATCTCATTTTTTTCTTCAAAATTATACAAGGAGAATTACTTTTCAAGTAGTTGATCGATTAAGAAGCGACACTCATCCATGGTTAACTGCACGCACACTTTTTATAGGTACTGTCACCAATTTTAAGTCTGGTAACAGCGCTACTGATACACAGCGCGCTTATGCCGTCGCTTCTTTAAAATGTTCAGTCACTAGCCGGTCCCGAGCGTCAGCGTGGGTATATAACCATTGTAACCAGAAATGTGTCTGGTAACAGAGTATAATAAAGTGCAACTGAGTCACATAAACTCGCCAATATTTTCGTGTCTACGAGAAGTTGGCTATTTACTGAGTTAGGTACTATTACCACATAATATAATAATATATTTCTATTGGTAAATAGAATTATTCATCGTCATAAAATATTTATTTGAAAGATTTTTAACTGTTACCAATGGTAACAGTGGTTACATGGACGCTTTGTCAGTGAGAGATACGTAAAAAATACCTTACAAAAATGTAGGTTTTCTTTTAGATAACAATTTTATTTTTCTTTCATTTCATTACTGTATCTCATTATCATTTTCGAGTTACATGGAGAAAAAAGAAGATTGAAAAAAAATTTAAAAATGCTCTCTATAATTTGATCTTTTTTTCAAAAACCATACATTTTAAACCCGTCCAACTTGTTGAACATAGAAATAACACTATAGTAAAAGGTATTGTAGAAGCAAAACGATGCATTTAAATCTGGTGGTTGAGGGGTTAAAATATACATACTTCGCATTTTATCTTAAAATAAATTAGTCATCCTTTTTTGTTGCACCATATCTCGCTTAGTTTGAATGTAATCGAAATTTAACAGTGCGGTCGTTTTAAAGGTCTTTTCAGGCAGTACTTACAGAAGATATTGATAGCATTATACCCTTAAAATTGACCCTTTCTCTGTTGTTAAGTTGAACACACCCATTTGAGCATGCACAAAAAAATTTTCTTTTCACTTACCATATCTCTTTTTATGTTAACCCTAGAAGACTTATGAAGGAACGAATCTCTTTGATTTTTCATAAGCTACAAAAATGTTTTATATAGTTTTTTTCGTTAGATGCACAATTTTTAAGGTATGTATTCGCAAAAAACCGTCCGAAAAGGCGACATTTTTCAATGAAAATGGCAAATTTTCAACCACGAATAACCCAAAAGGATTCAGTTTAAAAAAATATATAGAAGACTGCGCCCGCCGCCTTTGCGGTGCTGCCGACGGACCAATAATCCCTAAATTTACGACTTCTGTCCTTTTTGAATGAATAGTGTTAAGAAAATGCAATTTGTTTTCTAGAAATGAATGCCCACTTATATTCCACTGATAGATGTACGATGTAGATGTACGATGTAGATGATATTCGATTTTAATTTTTATATTCAAATATTTTTTGTACAGTATTTTTGTCGCCCTCTCATAATTTTCCGCCCTAGGCAACTGCCTATATTGCCTAATGGATAAAGAAGCCCAGATCGTCGCCCCCGTTAGGTAAATTATTCCGATTCGTTTTTTCTGCACAAACTTTCTCAAAAAAAGGTCCTTATAACAAATCCACAGGGTGCCGGAAGGTGCCGCGGTCGGAAAATTGTTTAAATCAAAGTTTAAAGACTCCCTTACATGATCCTGAAGAAATTTGTTTCATTATTTTATTAATAGGCTGTTATTTTTAATTATTAACAATGAGCGCTAATATTGAAAAAGCTGTGATAATAACAGACTCCAAATATGCAATATATGCAATTGAAAATACTGATTTTTGTTCATACAAATCAAAAATTTTATGTAATATAAAAAATAATTTGTCTAAAGTGGAAGTAGTATTTATATGGGCAAAAGGACATGCCGGTATACTGGGTAATGAGAAAGTGGATGAGTTGGCCAAAGATGCAATAAAAAAAGGTGAGATACTAACTCACATCTTATCGACAGATGCAATAAATGACGTCAAAGTTAGAATAAATAAAATATGGAAAAAAGAATGGAAAAATATTACAAGCATGTCAAAAAATTTATATTTTTCTTTACATCAAGAACTTCCTCCGCCACCTGAATACATATTTAAATATAACCTGCCAAAGCAAGATATTTCTACTATCGTCAGATTAAAAACTCGACACGGGAAATATGAGGCACATCTGCACAAATTAGGAATAATTAATTCATCAGTATGTTTTTGTGATAATGTTTCGATTAGAGATTTAAACCATATTTTCTTGGAATGCAAAATTAACGAGAGATATATAAATCAATTATATTACAATTTACGACAAACACAAGTTCATTTTCCAATAAACTACTTTAAAGAAACAAATATAATCATTTAAGTGAAATACGTATAAATATAACAAAACTAATAAATTGAGGTAAAAATAAAATAAAAATCTGTGGCTAACGGACTCGCATCCAAGCCATTTTTTCTCATTTTTCTCTCTCACTCCACACACACACACACACACACACACACACACACACACACACACACACACACACACACACACACACACACACACACACACACACACACACACACACACACACACACACACACACACACACACACACACACACACACACACACACACACACACACACACACACACACACACACACACACACACACACACACACACACACACACACACACACACACACACACACACACACACACACACACACACACACACACACACACACACACACACACACACACACACACACACACACACACACACACACACACACACACACACACACACACACACACACACACACACACACACACACACACACACACACACACACACACACACACACACACACACACACACACACACACACACACACACACACACACACACACACACACACACACACACACACACACACACACACACACACACACACACACACACACACACACACACACACACACACACACACACACACACACACACACACACACACACACACACACACACACACACACACACACACACACACACACACACACACACACACACACACACACACACACACACACACACACACACACACACACACACACACACACACACACACACACACACACACACACACACACACACACACACACACACACACACACACACACACACACACACACACACACACACACACACACACACACACACACACACACACACACACACACACACACACACACACACACACACACACACACACACACACACACACACACACACACACACACACACACACACACACACACACACACACACACACACACACACACACACACACACACACACACACACACACACACACACACACACACACACACACACACACACACACACACACACACACACACACACACACACACACACACACACACACACACACACACACACACACACACACACACACACACACACACACACACACACACACACACACACACACACACACACACACACACACACACACACACACACACACACACACACACACACACACACACACACACACACACACACACACACACACACACACACACACACACACACACACACACACACACACACACACACACACACACACACACACACACACACACACACACACACACACACACACACACACACACACACACACACACACACACACACACACACACACACACACACACACACACACACACACACACACACACACACACACACACACACACACACACACACACACACACACACACACACACACACACACACACACACACACACACACACACACACACACACACACACACACACACACACACACACACACACACACACACACACACACACACACACACACACACACACACACACACACACACACACACACACACACACACACACACACACACACACACACACACACACACACACACACACACACACACACACACACACACACACACACACACACACACACACACACACACACACACACACACACACACACACACACACACACACACACACACACACACACACACACACACACACACACACACACACACACACACACACACACACACACACACACACACACACACACACACACACACACACACACACACACACACACACACACACACACACACACACACACACACACACACACACACACACACACACACACACACACACACACACACACACACACACACACACACACACACACACACACACACACACACACACACACACACACACACACACACACACACACACACACACACACACACACACACACACACACACACACACACACACACACACACACACACACACACACACACACACACACACACACACACACACACACACACACACACACACACACACACACACACACACACACACACACACACACACACACACACACACACACACACACACACACACACACACACACACACACACACACACACACACACACACACACACACACACACACACACACACACACACACACACACACACACACACACACACACACACACACACACACACACACACACACACACACACACACACACACACACACACACACACACACACACACACACACACACACACACACACACACACACACACACACACACACACACACACACACACACACACACACACACACACACACACACACACACACACACACACACACACACACACACACACACACACACACACACACACACACACACACACACACACACACACACACACACACACACACACACACACACACACACACACACACACACACACACACACACACACACACACACACACACACACACACACACACACACACACACACACACACACACACACACACACACACACACACACACACACACACACACACACACACACACACACACACACACACACACACACACACACACACACACACACACACACACACACACACACACACACACACACACACACACACACACACACACACACACACACACACACACACACACACACACACACACACACACACACACACACACACACACACACACACACACACACACACACACACACACACACACACACACACACACACACACACACACACACACACACACACACACACACACACACACACACACACACACACACACACACACACACACACACACACACACACACACACACACACACACACACACACACACACACACACACACACACACACACACACACACACACACACACACACACACACACACACACACACACACACACACACACACACACACACACACACACACACACAATGAGCGCTAACAGCGTATTGAGGCGCCCGTCAATGTGAGTGTGAGTAAGATTCGCCATTGGACTGCCGGAAGATTATACCCTTTAAGATGTTTTGAAGAAAATGTTTTCCAAAATTAAAAAAAAAATATATTAAAATCAATTTTTTTCAAAAATAAGCACTTTGAACCGGTCAAACTTACAGATCCAATAAAAATACATATGTAAAGTAAATGGTAAAGCGGTAACGATTAGTTTCATTTGGGGTGCTAAATAGGGGGATATTTTCACGATTCCTTTTACCAAAGAAAAAGTGGCCAACTTTATTTTGAGCGTAACTCACTAACGCTTGATTTCATAATAAGTTAAAGTGGACTTTAAATTTTAAGTTGGTAGATACCTTTATCAATATCAAT
This sequence comes from Diabrotica virgifera virgifera, assembly GCF_917563875.1. NCBI lineage: Eukaryota > Metazoa > Arthropoda > Insecta > Coleoptera > Chrysomelidae > Diabrotica > Diabrotica virgifera. The sequence goes on from NC_065450.1 coordinate 88,222,746, forward strand.
GGAATTATAATACACATTAAAGTGAACTTTGATTAATGTTCACTTTAAGTTGATTATGAAATTTTAAGTTGATTATGAGTTAGTTTTAATGCTAGAAACTTTTATTATAAAAATAGAAATAAAGCTTTTGTTAAACACTTTAAAAAAGTTTTAACGACTATTACCCGAAAAGTGCTTCATTTTTTGAAAGCACATTTCTAGATCTGCCACTGCATTGACCTGATAAAAACAGATACCGAACAATCCATAAATATGCTACAAAAACTTCTGAATAAAATATGACCCAACGACGTACTGTCAAAAGAATGGAAAAAGGGACTAATAATAAAAATACCAAAAAAGGGACATCTGAGCAACTGTAAAAATTGGCGTGCATTAACACTATTAAGTACCTCATCCAAGGTGCTAACAAAAATCCTGCTCGAGAAATGAAAGAAGAATTAGACAAGAAGCTGAGGAGTAACCAAGCAAACTTTCGTGATAAACGCTCCATTGTAGATCCCATACCTATATAGGTACCTTAACTTAACTTCCTTAACAATCATCCTCGAACAAGCCAATCAATGGCAGAAAGATATATATATATATATATATATAACTTTTATCGGCTTTGAAAAAGCTTTCGATCCAGTGAATAGGGAACAAACTATTAAAATGTTATGCACTGCCAACAAAAATTCTTAACCTGATCAAACTGTTTTGAACTCGTCAAACTGTATGAAGAGTACAAAGCTAGACTATTAGAACATGAGAGAGTGATCACATACGAAAGAGCTATTGAATGCGGTGTTAAGAGCGTAGGCGCAAAATTTTGGGGCCAGTGATTTTTAAATGACATTTTTTTCGAATCCTGAAAAAACTAATAAATATTTTTGAAAAATTTAAACGCAGAATGAAAGATAACATTATTACCGAGGGCTGAAAGTCCCTTAGAAAAAACAAAAAGTTTCTTTTTAATAGGATGTTTGAAATTAACAATCACCTCCAATTTTCTAATTTTGTTTCACCCCTGTAACTTATTGAAATAAACATTATAGAAGTTTTCATGGACTTTCGGCCCTCAGTAATAATATAATCTTCCATTCTGCTTTTAAATTTTTCAAAAATTCTTATTAGTTTTCTTAGGATTCGAAAAAAATGAATGTAGGTATTTAAAAAGCATTGGGCCGAAATTTTTCGCCTACGCTCTTAAACAAGGTATCGTATCTTGTCTCCTACTAGTATAAGAGCTGTGAGACATTTTTGAGTAGGTATTTTAGGCAACTTGAAAATTTTTCAGGTGACTCTTCTATGACAGCCTAATACAAAAATGCCGGTCTGGCTGGAGGGTAGCGGTTATTTTCCCCAAAAATCCCCCCAAATTAAAAAAAAGGGTAAAAATTGTTATTACAAAAAATATTATTGATATGACTTGAAAGTAAATTTAAGTATTCAAATATAAAGAAAATAAACAGACCAGGCGATTTGAGTGCGATTTTAACTCCGCAAGATACTTGCATGGGCGCCCCAGGATTACTTTCAGGGGGGTGCATCTGAACTTCAGAAGATTTCATTGGAATAAGTACATACTATTAACGAGTATAAAATATACAACTATACATGCATAGCTATGTACATTCCTTCCTGACAGGGAGGTGCAATTGTTATTTTGACAGGGTATTTTTTAATTTTAATAATAAATATTCTAAAAAAGACAGGTTTTTTTGGTGAATTTATCCAATTGCCATGTAATCAAACAAATTACGTGTGCATATAAATGAAACCGCTATAGGTAAGCAGCAGTGTGAGAAAGGGCGTATACCCATAGCTGTTTGCGTCCTCTGTTGTAGCTGAGCGAGTCCGTTCACTCGAGAAAATCACGTGACCTAGCGATATCCATGTTGTTGTGCCTCGAAACGTTAGAATAATTATTATATATATTATAGTTTTTTAAGTAATTTTTCTTAATAAAAGGAAAATAATACGTACTATACAATAGATTTTGCAAATATGATAGAAAAAGACAAATTTATTATTATAAATATATAGGTAAAAAAGTATAAAACTTTTAAACTAAATTAATTCTGTGTCCGAATCTTGTACTTCTTCTTCAAACTCCTCATCTGAGCTTAAATGTTCATTCTCTTCTTCTTCGTCAGACTCCCCTCGAGACTCAGATTCCTCTTCTACATATCTGTAAATAGTTGAAATATGTATTTAGAATTAATTAAAAATTAATCAGTGATTAATTAATTGAGTTGCTACGTATTCTCTGTCCTTTTATACGGAGTCGAAGCCTGGAAAATCACGGGCGCATCTGAAGAAAGACTTGCCATTGTTGAGATGTGGTGTTATCGAATAATGTAAAAAATATCATGGACACAACACTTAACAAACAAGGAAACATTAAGAAAGATGAAAAAGGCAAAAGAAATACTCAACACTATGAAGGAAAGAAAAATGAGCTTAAATAAATATTCATTCTCTTCTCCTTCGTCAGACTCCCCTCGAGACTCAGATTCTTCTATCTGGTCTGTAAATAGTTGTAATATGTATTTAGAATCAATGAAAAATTACCAATGCTTAATACTTTTGCTTATATAACCAATCACATCACGTTTTTTATTTCTTAATATATGACCAAAGTAGGTCATCTTCTTTCCTTTATAGTGTTGAGTATTTCTTTTGCCTTTTTCATCTTTCTTAGTGTTTCCGTGTTTGTAACGTGTGTCCATGATATATTTAACATTATTCGATGATTCCACATCTCAACAATGGCAAGTCTTTCTTCAGATGCACCCGTGATTGTCCAGGCTTCGACTCCGTATAAATGGACGGAGAATACGTAGCAACTCAACTAATTAATGACTAATTAATTTTTAAATAATTCTACATACATATTATAACTATTTACAGATCATGTAGAAGAGGAATCTTAGTCTCGAGGGGAGTCTGACGAAGAAGAAGAGAATGACTATTTAAGCTCAGATGTGGATTTTAAAGAAGAAGTACAAGATTCGGACACATAATTAATTTAGTTTATAGTTTTATACTTTTCTACCTATATATTTATAATAATAAATTTGGCTTTTTTCTATCATATTTGAAAAATCTATTGTATAGTACGTATTTTTTTCTTCTTTAATTAAGAAAAATTAGAAAACTATAATATATAATAATTACTCTAACGTTTCGAGAAACAACAACATGCATATCTAAAGGTCGCGTGATTTTTCTAGCTACAACAGAGGACGCAAACAGCTATCGATATACGATCTTTCTCACACTGCTGCTTACCTATAGCGCTTTTCATTTATATGCACGCGTAATTTGTTTAATAACCTGGCAGTCGGAAAATTCCAACAAAAAAACCTGTCTTTTTTAGAATATTTATTTTTAATATTTAAAAATACCCTGTCAAAATAACAATTGCACCTCCCTGTCAGGAAGGAATGTACATAGCTATGCATGTATAGTTGTATATTTTATACTCGTTAATAGTATGTACAGATTCAGATGAAATCTTATGAAGTTCAGATGCATCCCCTGAAAATAATCCTGGGGCGCCCATGCAAGTATCTTGTGGAGTTAAAATCGCCCTTAAATCGCCTGGCCTGTTTATTTTCTTTATATTTGAATATTTAAATTTACGTTAAAGTCACATCAATGATAGTTTCTGTAATAATAATTTTTACCCTTTTGTTTAACTTTGGGGGGATTTTTGGGGAAAATAACCGCTACCCTCCAGCCAGACCGGCATTTTTGTATTAGGTTATCATGGAAGAGTCACCTGAAAAATTTTCAGGTTGCCTAAAATACCTACTCAAAAATGTCTCACAGCTCTTGGACCATACGTTATTCTTATACCAAATTTACATTCAAGATGCAGTAGAAATAAACAAACCAAGACACGTTAAATGCTACTTCTAGGAGCAGTCCTCAATCATAATTTACAATGTATAAACTTTGGAAATCGTGATTTGGGATTTACAATGTATATACATTGTAAATTATGATTCGGGAGTGCTCCTAGTAGCATTTAACGTGTCTTGGTTTGTTTATTTCTACTGCAACTTAATTGTAAATTCAGTATAATGTTAGTATACTGGATTGAGGAAAGCAGCAGATTTGGACAGGCATTAGATCATATCTAATCAACATAAAGATCTTGAATTTCCTGACGACGTATGCCTGAACACAGAACTCACATGCAAACGAAAATCGATAAGCTAACACAGTACTCCGACATGATTGGTCTCCAGATAAATGCAGAGAAGACAAAAACCTTAAAAACGATAACCCGCAAATTATTAAAATAAAAGGCAAAGAAATTGAAGAAGTAGAGAAAGTCTATTTGAGATCAATCATGGAAAGAAAGGGAGTATGCACGAAAGACATACAAGCAAGAATAACGAAGGCACAATTCGCCGTCAATGCGTTAAATAAAATCTGGCAAACAAAGTGAAATATCAGAAGCAACAAAAATCAATGTATTCAATACCTGTGTCAAAACTCAAAAGTATATTACTTTACGAAGCAGAAACTTGGAAGCACGACGAAATCACAATAAAGAGGCTACAGACTTTTACAAAATATGTCCTCAATAAAGAATTAAGCAAAAGAAATGGAAATTGATTAGCTATACGTTAAGGAAAGACCCTAATAACATCACAAGACAAGTACACGAATATCAACCTGACGGGACAAGAGGGGACGACCAGATAATACATGGAAGAAAACAGTAACCACAGAACACAACAGAATCGGCTTAAGATGGGGGAAGTGAAAAACAAAGCAAGAAACAGAGGAGAATGGAAGGAACTCAAGGTACACAGGAACTCAGGAAGGTACACAGATTAACCAGAGAATAAACACAAAGAAAGATGCACAAGCTGTCTTACACCACCGGCCAAGAAACCCAGATGCGCACAATACTCCACTAGGAGAGATGGTCCAAGAGAGAATATAGTGATTTGCTGATTAACCATAGAGATGTGCAATAGGGCTTTTCATCGATTGTCATTTGTTTCGAGCTTCTGTTATATGTGTCATCTAATATTATATCTACATCATTCGTTATTGGTATATACCAAACAAACTATATAAAGACGTATGCCGTAGATATCTTAAAATATTTTACGACACATGACAGAAGTTCGAAACAAAAAATGACTGTGAATGAAAAGCCCTATACACTAAGCATCAAAATTAACGCACCACCTTAAAAATGAGACATTTTTGATGTCTCGTGTTTCCTAAACCTGTTGTCCGATTTTAGTGATTTTTTTAATATGTTATAGCTTTGCTCTTCGAGAATATCGATGTAATAATATTGTTGCTAAACAGATAAGTGTCATTGTATACCGGGTGTAACAATGATAGTGCGTTTTTCCTCAAAGTTTGGAACACCCTGTGGAATATTTTAAAGTATATAAAATATTGAAATTAAAACTTAACTGTAGCCTTAGGCTTTCTTAACATTTTGCTTTTTGATTCATTCGCTTATGTTGGATAGTAAAAAAGTTAGGTACTTTAACAACTAGCAACGTTCTTTATCAATGCAGGGTGTTTCTAAATCAGTGCGACAAACTTTAAGGGGCAATTCTGCATGAAAAAATAATTACCGTTTGCTTTATAAACATATGTCCGCAAGTGCTTCGTTTCTGAGGTACGGGATGTTGATTTTTTTCTTACAAACTGACGATTTATTTATTGCTCTAAAACCGGTTGAGATATGCAAATGAAATTTAGTAGGTTTTAAGAGGTAGTTATTACGCATTTTTTGACATACAACTAAGAATTTTATATTCACTATTGGGGTGCATACACGTCATATCACCCGGTCATATTACCCGTATGCAAGCCAATGGTGAATATAAAATTCTTAATTTTATGCCAAAAAATGCGCAATAACCACCTCTTAAAACCTACCAAATTTCATTTGCATATCTCAACCAGTTTTAGAGAAATAAATAAATCGTAAGTTCGTAAGAAAAAATTCAACATCCCGTATTTCGGAAACGAAGCATTTACGGATATATGTTTCTAAAGCAAACGGTCATTATTTTTTATGCAGAATTACCCCTTGTTTGTCGCACTTATTTAGAAACACCCTGTATTGATAAAGAACGTTGCTAGTTGTTAAAGTACCTAACTTTTTTATTATCCAACATAAGCGAACGAATAAAAAGCAAACTGTTAAAAAAGCCTAAGGCTACAGTTGAGTTTTAATTTCAATATTTTATATACGCTAGAATATTCCACAGGGTGTTCCAAACTTTGAGGAAAAAACACACTATCATTGTTACACCCGGTATACAATGACACTTATCTGTTTAGCAACAATATTATTACATCGATATTCTTGAAGAATGAAGCTATAACATGTCAAAAAAATCACTAAAATCTGATAACAGATTTAGGAAATATGAGACATCAAAAATGTCCCATTTTTAAAGTGGTTCGTTAATTTTTATGCTTAGTGAATTTTGATTAATGTAGACGCAAAATCTTGCTCCAATGCTATTTAAATGCATTAATTTTTTTCGAATCCTGACAAAACTAATATCTAAGTATTTTTGAAAAATTTAAACGCAAAATCAAAGAATACAATATTATCGAGAGCCGGAAGTCCCTGAAATTTTAATAAGTTACAGGGATGAAAAAAAAAGAGAACATTTAGTGTGACTTTTAATTTCAAATATTTGATTCGAAAAAAAAATGAATGCATTTAAATAGCATTGAACCAAGATTTTGCACCTGCTCCCTTAATATATGTGTCATGTTCAATGAACAAATCTACAGTTAATAACATCTTTGAAGTTCATCTACCATGTCCATAGTTGATCTGCAGGTGTTTCTTGGTCATACCTTATTTACACCAGTCCTATATGCTCACAGAATATTTTCTATGGGCCATTGGGTTGTTTTGTATTCGGAATGAGAACTTCCACAATCTGGAGCACTAGCTCAGTCTGATATGGACAAAATTACAAAGATTATTAAGGTATATTGGATTGGATTCAGACACTACAGACAAAACATTCATACTAAGAACTATTCAAAAAGAATCTTATGAATACGACATAAAACTATAAAATATGTATCTATAATATAGACTTTAAACAAGCTTTTGATAGTGTGAAAAGAGACAAAATGCTGGAAGTCATTCATAATCTAGGTATATGTAACAAAAATATCAACCTCATAAAAATAATATTGCAGGGTTCAAAAGCCACAGCTAGACTAAATGACTAAACCTATTTGACATCAATGTGGGAGTGAGATGCACCATCAAATTCTTGAGGCAGTAATCAAAAAAACCAATTTAACCGGCCATATAAATACCAAAACAGTTACAAAACAATTACTGCCTATGCCAACGATCGAGCTGTCATAAGTAGGAGCAAGCAATGACTAATGGAAGCTTTCAAGGAAATTGATCCTGAAGTACAAAAAAGAAGGCTTAAAATAAGCGAAACAAAAACGAAATACATTACTATCAAAAGAACATGTGACAATGATAATATCACAATTAGTCCAGAAAGCCACTGCGCATCCGCTAGGAAAAATACTTTAATTCGGATTTTTTGCACAATCTTACTCAAAAAGGACTTCTTTTAACAAATTTGCATGTTGCCAGGACCAAAAGGTGGTAAAAAATTTTTTAAACGTTTTTTTTTGTTTTTATCCTAAAATTATTTTTTTACATGTCAAAAAGTTTTTTTTAAGTTTTTTGGATCATTCCAAACAGAAAAGCTCTTTAGTGACTTTTCTCTAAAAATGATAGTTTTTGACATATAAGCGACTAAAAATTGAAAAATTGCGAAATCGGCCATTTTTAACCCTCAAAAACTATGTGAAAAACTGAAAATTTGAATGTTGCCAAGGTAGGTAGATATTCTTTAAACATCGATTGATGAAATCCCGAAGAGTTTTTTGCAATACAATATTCAAAACTCCTTTGTTTTTTAATTGCTAATCAAGTGTGCGCGACACTATTTTCCACCGACAGTATGGTGCAAATGGAAGGAATAAATTCGATATTTCTAGACTAAGAGCCGCTATAGGTGAAATTTCTTAATCATTTTAGGCACGATGGGACCCTATAACTTAAATAGTAGAACCTAAAAGAAAAGGTTTGAACACTGTGCCGTCACTTTTCAGTGGCACATGCGTCGACAGTGGCGCATCAAATTTCCACTTATGGACGGGATAAATAAATTAAAAGTTACCCTCCCTTACTAACAGAATTCAATTTTTTTTTTATTTTTTAAGTTCTATGTGATTAACACATAAGATTCAGCGTAATTTTAACCCACCACCCCCTTCCCCCTGCCCCCGCCATCAAAAACTTAATTTTTAGTTTTTATTTTTTTTTGCTGAGATGCAATCAATTTTAAAATTTCAAAAAATTCACACGCATAGCTGAGGCTTTTATAAAACATGTCTATTTTTTATAGACCCGTAGGCAGAGTGTACATAACCACAAAAAAATTTAAATTTTTTTTTTTTTAAAAGCGTATAACTTTTTTTGAGGAACAGCTGCAGGTCTAATTTTTTCTTAATCTCATGTATTTTATCAAATACTATATTTGCAATTTTTTTTTAGATTTTTCTGTAACGCCGGTCATTTTGAAAAATCCAAAAAACTGTTTTTTAAGGGGGTTTTTGGGGGTTTTCCCTATTTTATGGACTTCATAATATATCAAATCAATTTCAATTATATAGGTTATATGTAACTTAAAGTAACTGAGTCCTTTAGAATATTTAAAAATGGGAGAAACGCGTTCAAACCCCCCAAAGCCCCCTTAAAAAACAGTTTTTTGGATTTTTGAAGATGACCGGCGTTACCTAAAAATCCAAAAAAAAAAAGAATAAAAATATAGCGTTTGATAAAATACACAAGATTAAGAAAAAATTAGATTTGCAGCTATCCCTAAAAATAAGTTATATACATTTTTCCAAAAAAAAATTTGTTTAAATTTTTTGAGGTTATGTACACAACCTACAGGTCTATAAAAAATAGACGTGTTTTATAAAAGCCTTAACTATGCGTGTGAATTTTTTCAAATTTTAAAATTGATTGCATCTCAGCAAAAAAAATAAAAACTAAAAATTAAGTTTTTGATGGTGGGGCAGGGGGAAGGGGGTGGTGGGTTAAAATTACGCTGAATCTTATGTGTTAATCACATAAAACTTAAAAAAACAAAAAAAATTGAATTCTGTTAGTAAGGGAGGGTAACTTTTAATTTATTTATCCCGTCCATAAGTGGAAAGTTTGAGGCGCCACTGTCGACGCATGTGCCACTGAAAAGTGACGGCACAGTGTTCAAACCTTTTCTTTTAGGTTCTACTATTTAAGTTATAGGGTCCCATCGTGCCTAAAATGATTAAAAAATTTTACCTATAGCGGCTCTTAGTCTATTCGTAAACCGGCGACTTTAAGAAAAAATCTCGAAATAGGTCGATTTTTATAATTTTTAAGTTATGATATTGTGGCACATATGGTATACTAATGACGTCATCCATCTGGACGTGATGACGTAATCGATGATTTTTTAAATGAGAATAGGGGTTATGTGCTAGTTCATTTGAAAGGTTCTTCAATTCTCTATTCAGTAATAAAAACATTTACATAATTATTTATACAGGGTGTCCTTCTACTTCTTTTTTTGTCTAATAATTTAATTTAATAAACATTTTTTGGACACCCTGTATAAATAATTATGTAAATGTTTTTATTACTGAATAGAGAATTGAAGAACCTTTCAAATCATAGATATATAATACTCTAGATTGCGCCCTGCGATCTTAAAATGGGTGACGGTTGCGACAGAGATAAATGAGCCTATTTGGTCGGTAGTCTCTTTTTAATTTAAGGGGAATATCGACAACGTGAATATCCCACTTTATCGAGTATTATGTATTGACAGTTGGAGCGGGTGGTGACGGGAAATGGTCTTTGGTCTTCGGACGTGGATAATCGTGGTTCGAATCCCATACCAACTTTACTTTTTTTATTTTTATTTAATCAATATTGGGTTTATTAGATATTTTTACATCTGAAAAATGGACCTAAGTAAATCTAGCAGATAATAAATGTATGTATAGTAAGTTAATATTGGAATACATAATTTGTGAATTGCATAGTAAAATAAAAGTCATTCGTTATAAATTCGTCCTTATTCGAATGATGTGAATGTTTGTTTTGCTTCTACTTTTTTAAAAAATTGTAACAATAGTTTCATAAATAAAGATAATGTCTAATTACTTATAATTGAATCGGTCATTTCAAAAACAGCAAAGTCCACAATTTTCAGAAACTAACTTTTTGAGAGGAATAGACTCCTTTAAGATAAACGTTGTGTGCAAAAACGACACCAGTCCAGTAAAAACATTAGGAACAAAACTACAATATAACTCTGAATTTTGATGTCATCCATTTCATCCATCTTTCTACTATATAGTTAAGTTTTCTTTGCTCTTCTGTAAAATTAGGAATATGTGACTCATGTTGTTTTTGAAATGACCGATTCAATTAATAAATCGATGGTACATTATGTTGATATTAATTATTGGTAATTTTTTACGAATATTTTTAACAATTACTTTATACTATTCTACAATTAACTTATTAAAAAAATAACATTGGCTTTTATATTTTTAAAAATCTATAGGTACCTACACAGTTTTTCTTATTTGTTATATATTTCTTTGCATAGATTTACTTTAGAGATGTAATAATACCTAATAAACGCAATATTGATTAAATAAAAAAAGTAAAGATTTGTATGGGATTCGAACCAGGATTATCCACGTCCGAAGACAAACGACCAGTTCTCGTCGCCATCCGCTCGAACTGTCAAACCATCTAAAATACTCGACGACAGAGTAGGATAGTGACGTCGTCGATACTCCCCTTGAATTAGAAAGAGACTACCGACCAAATAGGCTCATTTATCTCTGTCGCAACCGTCACCCATTTTAAGATCGTAAGGCGCAATCTAGAGTATTATAAATCTATGTTTCAAATGAACTAGCACATAACCCCTATTCTCATTTAAAAAAATCATCGATTACGTCATCACGTCCAGATGGATGACGTCACTAGTATACCATATATGCCACAATATCGTAACTTAAAAATAAAAATTGACCTATTTCGGGATTTTTTCTTAAAGTCGCCGGTTTACGAAATATCGAATTTATTCCTTCCATTTGCACCATACTGTCGGTGGAAAATAGTGTCGCGCACACTTGATTAGCAATTAAAAAACAAACGAGTTTTTAATATTGTATTGCAAAAAACTCTTCGGGATTTCATCAATCGATGTTTAAAGAATATCTACCTACCTTGGCAACATTCAAATTTTCAGTTTTTCACATAGTTTTTGAGGGTTAAAAATGGCAGATTTCGCAATTTTTCAATTTTTAATCGCTTATATGTCAAAAACTATCATTTTTAGAGAAAAGTCACTACAGACCTTTTCTGTTTGGAATGATCCAAAAAACCTAAAAAAACTTTTTGACATGTAAAAAAAATAATTTTAGGATAAAAACAAAAAAAAGTTTAAAAAATTTTTGACCACCTTTTGGTCCCGGCAACATGCAAATTTGTTAAAAGGAGTCCTTTTTGAGTAAGAGAATATTTTTCCTAGCGGATGCGCAGTGGCTTTCTGGACTAAATAGACAACTATACCATCAAATGTGTCGATGCCTTCACACATCTGGGCACACAAATCAATAAAAAAGATTCGATAAGAAACGAAATTAAGCACATATTTCCAGTGGGAATTGTACATACTATGCTAATAAAAGATTGATGTCATCCAAATTATTAGGCAAAAGAACCAAGATAAAGATAACTATCTACAGAACATTAATTTAAACCTCTAGTAACCTATGGTTGCGAAACCTAGGCAATGACAATAAAAGGCGGAACCCAACTCGAGACATTACAGAGAAAGATACTCAGGAATGTATACGGACCAGTGCAAGAAGAGGACGGCACATGGAGGAACGATGAAATTAATAAATTGAATGAAGGATACTATAGTAAGATTTGTGAAAAGTAAAAAGACTATCATGGCTGGGACATCTCCAGAGACAATAAAATACAAAAATAACAAAGAAAATATTATAATTTAAGCCGACAAAAACAAAAAAGGAAAGGCCTAGAACGAGATAATTAGATGACGTGGAAGATGACCTGAAAATTATGAATATAAGACAATGGAAGAGAAGGGCACAAGAGAGGTATGAATAGAAGGGCATAGCCAGACAGGCAAAGACTCATCCAGCGTTATGATGTCCAAAAAAGAAGAATTAAGGTAGAATTGAAAAAAAAGATACATTGTTGAAATAGGTGACAGTACAAAAGATGGTAATGATAGAAGCAATCAAACGTAGTTCTATGAGATATAAAGAGGATGCAACGACAAGAATAGTAATTTTAGCTGGTTTTACCAACAATGAATAATAGTTTATTTGATGAATAACATTATTCGACCAATAACACTGACACATCTACGTTTCACCAATGTCAAATAAGACTTATTTTATTTATACTTTAAATAAATTAGCATGTTAATCTCACTTTAAACATCAATAACAAAGAAAATTCATCAGTTTAAGTTTAAATTATCAAAATTGTATTGAAATACAATAAAAATATAGATAATCGATATGATTTTATTAGAAAAATTACTATTCACTGATTCATTTGTTGTTAAGGAGTAATCTTAAAAGATGTGATTCTGTAATTCATTATAAGGAATAAGGAAATATTAATAAAAAGAAACCTATGTAAAATATATATTTAATAAAGATTTTCTTTTAAAAAATGACCAGTACAATTTCATTTGAAAATAGAATTTGTGCATCTTGTTGAATGAGACTATAAAATTTGTATAATTTGTTTACATGATTCATTATTTTGCCACTTATTTACAATATAATATATAAAATTATAATATTTACCAATTTGTTCTAGAACGGAATTGATTTAACATTTTTGATGGTATATTCTACTGACAATGTCAACAAATCAATGATCAATACAAACAAATAGTACATAGTTACCAACATAAGAAAAATTAATTTAATTACATGCAACACAATTTTATTATAAAAATACAGAAATTACAATTAATCGTGATCAACTCTTTATAAAAAATACTTATGAACATAAAGATTCACTGAATGAAAAAAGTTTATTACTATTCAACAACAGCAAATGAACTACCAGTACAAGCAAAAGCAGACTTAACTTTTTTATTAGCTAGAATGTGAGTTGGTATCTTAACATCCTTTTTGTCTCCAGTACCACAATTTCCATGTTCATTCCAGCCCCATGTGAACAACTTTCCTTCTGCTGTCACAGCCAAGTTATGTTCTGAGCCTAAACTTAATTGACTCACATTGTTCAGTGTTGGAATCTTTTCTGGTTCATATGGCTTTTCCTTCTCTGCTCCCAATTGTCCATAATTATTTCTACCCCATGTAAAAACTTCTCCATTGGTGGTTAAACCTGCACTGTGAGTCCAACCAGCAAACACAGTCTTCAAACCTTCATTGTTGAACACCTCGAGCGGTACAAAACTGTTTGCTACATTTGGATTCACACCAAGTTGGCCAAACTTGTTTTCACCCCAACTAAGTACAGTACCATTGTCTTTAAGAACTACGGTATGATGCTGCCCACTTGCTACACTAATAACATCACTCAAATCAGGAACTCTGGATATACTTAGATAGTTATTATCATCAAAATTATCACCTAGCCCTAACTGACCTTTGGCTCCAGTACCAGCAACTAAAAGTCCTCCGTCCTTTGTTATCATAGCACTATGCCTTAATCCACAGCTAACGTGTTTGAAACCAGTCGCTAATTTCTGTGAAACTTGCAGTCTTGATGGAATTCCAGTACAGGTTATACTTTTTGATAGACCTAGTTGAGTATTACCATTGTTACCCCACACAAACTGTTTCCCACATTCTGACACAGCAGCACTAAAATCCCAACCACATGAAATTTGAACTATCTTAAATTCCTTCAAGATCTCTATTTGGGTTAACTTCAGGCTGTCATCTGAAAGAGCTAGTTGACCTTTTGAGTTCCATCCACAACAATAGACAAAGCCTTTGTTATCCAATATCAAAGTATGTCCAGCTCCCCCTGCAATTGATACAATATCATCTGCTTCAAAATCACAGTTTTGTAAGGAAACTTCTTTTGGTGAAATTTCTTCCTCAGACCTATATCCTAGTCCTAGTTGACCATAACTGTTAGCTCCCTAAAGAAAGATTTTATTAGGATTCATATATAAATGCATTATTACTAAAATCACTTACCCAACAATATAACTTCATTCTGATAAAAAAACAAGATTTTCCGGAACGTTTTTGCTCTTAGTTTGTAAAATTTTTGAAACACGCGTCCTGCCGTCTGAAAAAAAAGTTGGGTTATGGAGGAGCTGATCTTACAAAAATCAGTTCAATTCTGCGCACAATTTTTTATAAATTCTACACGTTATCGGCCTCTGAATAAGTATATATCAGCTTCGTTTCTTGAAAATTAAGCATTAACAGTGATTAAATAAGTAGAAATTTATAATATTCGAGTACATTTGATCCTCCCTAGCTTATTTTGTGACCAAACAATTTTTCCTGCTTATTACCTTTGTGTTATTTGTGTACGAAAATCTTTTATCTCCTTTTAATTTGATGTATGTAAAAGAACAAATATAGACAAGGATGTAGCTTTCTCTCTCTACTACATAATTAAGAAATAATTTTTTTCCATTTTTAGGGCCGGTTGTTCGAACGCTAATCAACAATGATCATTATTAAATATTTAATTACTGTCACCAAAACTGTCAATGTCAACTTTGTTTGGGTTGCTGAAAACATAATTAATTACAATTATGAGATTTATTATTAATTATGTTAATAATTATTGTTATATTAATTGATTATAGTCTCAGAATTGTAATTAATTATGTTTTAACAATTGACATTGACAGTAATTAATTATTTGATAATGATCATTGTTGATTAGCGTTCGAACAACCGGCCCTTAGGTTTTTATTCAATGAAATACAAAACAAAACTTGTTATGCTAAACGTTAATTAATGCTAACATAAATAAAAAGCATTTAATAAAACACTCATTTCTACATGGGTTACACGTCCTTTACAACATTATTTAAATGACTTAAAAAATGAATAGTATACTTCATATTATTTTTAGTGTCTCAAAAATAGAAAATTAGGAACAAATAAAAAAATATTCTGAACAGAATAATTTGATATCATAAATCATGGATGAGTAGCCGAGTACAGCCGAGTAGTAGCCTCTATTATAGGACCGGCAAAATTGTTTACAGTGTTGCCATAATCACAGTAAATTCTCCAAACTTTTATAAATACATTAAATTACATGTATTGGAATAGTAGACAAATACAGGACGATCCCAATATCGGGCCTAAATAAAATGAGTAACGTTTGTAAGACGTTATGTTATTATAATAGGAAAAAATCTCACTCTACTGAAACTTAAACTTTTAATATGCATTCAATAAGTACGGGAGTTCAATTACAACTCTGTTAATCCGACAACACAGCAGCGTAAAAAGTGACATTTTTCTATGATTTTTCTGCATTGCACGTTTTACGAATTGACAAAGAACTTTTTCATTTTTTTTATAAATTATTACAACATAAAAAGAACTGTGGGCAGTGTTTCCAGACCTACTGAAAAATCAGTAGACCTACTGATCTCGATCCTCATCTACTGATCTACTGATGGCATCCTTAAACCTACTGAAATACTAAACATTACTAAAATACTCAAAATCATCGTATTTTAATAGAGGGATTCAGTAAATTTAACGAAAAATCGGTTGAATCCACCGATTTTTTGAGGCATCTGGCTGCCTTCCCCCTAATTCTACTGAATTCTACTGATTTTTCGGGGCGACATCTAGTTGTCTAAAATTGGAGGGTCCGAGAAGTTAGCTACAGATATAAGGAAATGAAGGCATGACAATGTTGCCATGTGTTCTTAGGATCAATCGGAAAAGAGCATGTGATATATTTTTATTAATTTATTTATTAACATGGACAGCATTAACTATGTAGATAAAATAACGAGAAAAAATTTTAAATTTCTCTAATTAAAAAGTGTAAAATAAGTAAAATTCTGCTGTTTTAAGATTTTATTACTATCCGCTGGGAGCGTTAACTTGACAATAGGTCACGTGGTACATTCTGAAATTTTGGGGGACGACCTTATGGACAAGAATCTACAGGTCGAGCAAGTCTCGTAAATTTCACGATTGCGAGCCACGCTTCACGCAACCGTGTTTGCGTACTTGTGTTACGAGTTGCGTGGTCGTGCGGAGTTATATTTACCAATTCGCGCAATCGTACTTGAGACGCTGTGTCAGGTGAGGTGTTTGAAAATTTGTGTAACTTGATTGCTTGATTCAGTGGTGTGAAGGTGGTTAAACTTTTGTTTTATTTTTTTTTGTTTTGTTTGTTTTTGTTGTTGCGAATATATCGCAGAAAGTTTTTAGATGAAGTAATTGTATGATGAAAATAACACAGAAAATACAAGAGGGCAGCATACTTTGCAAAACAACTGTTACAATTTGAAATCAACAATTTGTTAAGTTGTTGTCTTGCAGGTAAAAAAAGTGACTTTTTAAAAAAATTATATCTTGGAAACTAAAAATTATTTTTATTTATAATTGAAACATGTAAAAGTATAGTACTCTCAAAAAAATTTCAGCCAAAAATATTCATTTTTGTAGAGTTGACTGCAATTTTTCGACAACAGCCCTTTTTTGCGGTGAGCAGCATAACAAGTCCAGTCTCATCTGAAATCAAAGTTTCTTGTAGTTTATACCTCTGGCTAGTGAATGAACAAAGGATTTTTTATTAGATGAGGTCATTTTTGTTTTATAAAAAAAACTACTTTAAGAATGAGAAAAATTGGGGTCAAATAAATGTGTTTAAACTTATGTAAAATCTTCAAATTTCATTTTTTTTTAATTCCTTCGTTCATATTCTAGCCAGAGGTATAAACTACAAGAAACTTTTTGATTTCAGATGAGACTGGACTTAGTTATGCTGCCTACGCAAAAAAACTTAAACTCTACAAAAATGAATATTTTTGGCTGAAACTTTTTTTGAGACTACCTTAAGTACTATACTTTTACATGTTCCAATTATAAATAAAAATAAATTTTAGTTTTCGAGATATAATTTTTTTAAAAAGTCACTTTTTTAACCCCTTAAAAAAATGTTTGGAAGAATATGTTTGCTGGCCAAGATGCATACATATATTTAGAAGGAAAGTTCCTGATTTCTGTAGTATAATACATAATACCGAAGAGGAAGTAGCCCTAAGCGCCGGACTCCACTTGCGATTTGTAGTTGTGAAGATTGAACACATTCTTTCAAATAGAAGTCAATCCATGATTATTTAGTCACAAATGGATTGACTTGTATTTGAAACAATGTGTTCAATCTTCCTGATTACAAATCGCAAGTGGAGTGCGGCGGTAATAACACCAAAATATTCCATATAGGTCCATAGAAGGTACACAGACATTGAAAAATTCCTGGAATATCCCCGAAAACATGTTCCCTGAACATCCCAGGAAACTCCTGTGTCAGCATTTTAAACATTACCTGAATGTCTTATTGGAACATTCCATGAATGTCCACGAATGTTCTCTGGACATTCAAAATATATTTTGTAGACATTCCCTGGATATACCAGAAATACAGTGATGAGCGCTCTAATAACCGGCAAAATAGCACAAAAGATGTATTAAGTAGTGAGATAAAAAGACATGAAACTAGTCGAGCTGGGAAATTTAGCGATATTAACTTATACATTTAGATTGTATTGATTGTGTACCACCTTCAGACGTATCAGACGAGTTTGGAAACTACCACTGTCACAGTGACAGTTTTAGTTGACATACTCCTCCGATATGTGTAAAGGTGGGATCAATATAACGTAAATTTAAAGGTTAATTTCGCTAAATTTCCCAGCTCGACTAGTTTCATTTCTTTTTATCTCACAACTAAATATGTTGCCCATATTTTGCCGGTTATTAGGGCACTCATCACTGTACATCCTTGCTGATGTGACAATACCTCCTATCTGTTTTTTCATGAGTTTTGTATGAGAGATGGAAAACATGTTTTAAGGTCACCTCCTGTGTTCATATGTAAGTTTTGACTTGTTTTGTAGTTCATAGATAGTTTAATTTACTACAAAACAAGTCAAAAAATATCATATGAAAACAGGAGGTGACCCTAAGACAAGTTTTTAGTCTCTCTTACAAAACTCATGAAAAAACAGATAGGATGTATTATTACATCACTGACGATATGTGGCCATACCAAATAATACATCCTTGATAAATATAAACATTTTTATTGAACAAAATCTTTTCATACATTTGTTTAATGCAATTTACTGATATTCCTAAATATTTCAAAAAAATGTGTCACATTTGCTTTGTAAACCTTTCTTTTGCCTTTCGTAGCCACATATTCCGTTTCCTTCCTGGTTTTTTGTAGACCACTTCTCTCAGCTGATTCTAAAAAAATAAAATAAATGGTAATTTTTCTATCCTTTACAATTAACAATCAGAAGAAATATTATTTACAGATAATGATATGCATAATAATAATAGGTTTGTTCTAGCATCAGTTTCAAACAGTTTGAAACCATCAGCGAATAGTGGACCAGCGCGAGTAGAGGGGATCGCACTGGTGACTGTATTATGTTCTTTTACTGACCAACTGTTTGCTGATGGTTTTTGACTAGTTTGACTGTTTGCTAGAACAAACCTAATAATAATGAATATTTTGTATTTTGACAATGACATCTGATGTGGAAGTCAAAACATTAATAAAATTATTTTTTCAAGTTAACTTTCACATGGGCGTCTTAAAATTGTACTTTTAATACTTATATCATAAATAACTATTAAAACTATCTTAAGAGGAAACAGTATCGATCAACAGGTAGCGAAAATGTGTTCCAAGATTGCGGCTGTAATTTTGAATATTTTTTCAAGATATTTGGCACACATATTCGTAATATAATAAAGAATGGCGGTACAGAGCCCAATTTGAAAAATATATTAATATGTGGAAATTACTCTGTAATTAAATACAATATAAAAAAACGAGCTTGTACCGCCATTAAGAAGAACAAAAAAATACACTTTTTTCAAATACAACTTTTTTATCCGATTTTGTGTTATTTTGGAACTACTAAAATTTTTTATTTCATTAGTAGTTCCAAAATTACACAAAATCTAGGCATCGGATAAAAAAGTTTATTTGAAGAAAGTGTATTTTTTTGTTCTTCTTAATGGCGGTACAGGCTCGTTTTTTAAATATTGTATAATTACAGAGTAATTTCCACATATTAATATATTTTTCAAATTGGGCTCTGTACCGCCATTCTTTATTATTTTACGAATACGTGTGCCAAATGAAACGAAAAAATATTCAAAATTACAGTGACAATCTTGGAATACGTTTTGGCTACCTGTTTATCGCTACTGTATTACCTTAAAACATTGTAATTTGCTAAACCAGTATATTTTACTCTACTACTACTCTACTAGCTACTTCATTTTCCACTGTTTCTAAAGACTTGTTTACATGGGTAGAGTTTTGAGGAGAGTAGAGTAGTGGTAGTACTCTACCAAAAATGGCTTGATACCATTCACATGAGGAGAGTACAAGTATAGTACTGATGCTAGTATAGTGAAACCGATTTTTGTATTTTTAAACACTCTTGATTATAAGTGCACCTTAAATTCTTAATTTTTTGCTTAAGCTCGTTTACTCCAAAGCCCCCTTTGCCATTCTTTCGACGATTTCATCCTCCGCAGCTTGCTGCAAACTTTTATTTCTGTAGTATACACTACCTAAATTCCATAAACACTGGTATTCGCCGTATTATAGCTCTACAAGTTTTAAAGTTTCATCTTCGGTGAACTTCATTTTCACTATTTACACAAAACACAATTCCAGCCAGAATGACAGCGCCCCCATGTACTCTCCTACCTACTCTATGCTGCCATAATTGAGCGTGTTCCATGGGTAGAGTGTGCAGCCGAATAGACATTTTGGCAGTAGTGGTGGTCATAGAGTAGTTACTTTGCCATAGGTTGCTAGTCACTCTACTTTAACTCCAACTATACACTCTACCAGCTATTCTACTGTGCCGAGCATTTTTACAGGTAGAGTTACTCTACTCTATCAAGTACTTGCATCATTACTCTACCCGTGTAAACAACTCTTAAATCTACTGAATGAAAATCTACTTAATCTTAATCTACTCTTAATGAAAAATGTCTAAAATCATTTACCCACCTAGTATTATTGTAGAATTTAAGACAGTCCAGTGCCTTATAAATAATTTCAATATGAATATTTTTCCCTTTAATTCTCCTTTGATACCACTCCATTTTAGATTTTGGGGAACTTATTTCATTGTGTTTATAGACCATATTTATTGAAGGAACCCAATCTGGAGATTGTTATTATCGATTAAGTCGGCTGGTTTTCCTATAAGATTAAAATGTTAACATCTTCAAAAATCGTTACTGTTGTAATTGTAACTTACCAGATATAAAATGATTACAGCAGACAGGACAGGAAAATTTTCATTTCGCTAGTAAAACCTGTACATTGTATTGCATTTAACCATTGTTGTCTCTCAGATACCTTATTTAGTTCAGTTTAAAAGTGAACTTTATCTTGACTTTATCACAATTACTTTGCATTTCACACTTCAAAACACAACACCAATGAAGCATATTATCTTTCTAAATTAATACTTCCAGAGAAAATGTTAAATTAATCTTTGTACAACACAAAATTACAAAGAAATACAACTAAAACTATCTAAAACTCATTAAGAACAGATAGAATAAGATTTATCTTTTACACCCAGTAGCCATATTGACATATTGATTTAATTTTGAAAACGATTATATTTAAATTTGGTAAATATAACTCCGCACGACCACGCAACTCGAAACACAAGTACGCAATTACGGTTGCGTGAAGCGTGGCTCGCAATCGTGAAATTTACGAGACTTGCTCGACCTGTAGATTCTTGTTTATGTGTATTCCTTATGGATGATTTACAAAAACAAGAGATTTTTTAAAATTTAACTACTGATTTTGTGCTAATGTATCAATACATTAATAGAAATTTACTATAAATACTCTATATGGTAGAAAATGTCTGATATACTACATAAATATAATTTCGATATTCAAATTTAGGAAGAGATTTTGAGGTTAACAGCCGAAATGTGAGGTTGCGACTGATCATTTTGTAAACAAAAGTTGAAAAGACATGTTTGTCCTCCTAATCTTAACTGTTTTTAATACCTATAATGTTGAAATTTTGCTTTCTCTATTTAATTAGAGTATTTTTTAAGATATCACCGTAATTCGGTCTTAAATTTCGATGAAATATAGTTTTTTAGTGATATTCTCCAAGCAAAAGGGTGAACTTTTGTAAACCATTCTATTTTTTATAATAAAAATGATAATTTGCTTTGCCCCGGACTGTAAACACTATAATGAAAGATGGTTATGTAGATTCTTTATGTTTACAAAGGATCTAGTTGAAAAAAAGAGGTAGATTTCATTACTAAGTAAGAAAATATAGTGATAGTAAAGAACTGAATTTATCCCTTTATTACTATTGACTCACAGACGGAAAGATAGGGAACCATTCTTTAGTTTGCTGGTGCCACTTTGTGAATTCTGACCAACAAAATGACCCAACATTTTTAGAGCATATCAAGCCAAAGGTTTTTTTGATGGACAATTAACCTTTACATCTAAATTAAAAGAGTAAAGTAAGTAATTTTACTTGTGTTGAAATATCTATTTCAATGTTTTAGCATGCCAATCAGCTGTTCTCTAGAATTAATTTTCAGAGACCCTTTTATTTGCTGTGTTCATTTTCTTATTAATATGATATTTATTATTCAGTCAATTTATAATAATATGTTCTTTGTCTGGTATATAAATTTTCAATTTTATGATAATGTAGATAGTGATGCTAGATTCAAATTTCAAAAGTTATTTCCATTATCTCAAATAGTATTTATTGAGAAAATACTGTTAGTTTGCCATTTTCATTTTAAATTGTTATATTTACAGTAAAACAGTCATTCTTTTTAGATTATTGTAGCCTAAGTTTATTAGTCTTAACCCTCTAACTGGCAAGAGGTCACTGAGGGTCCCTTCACTTAATATTTATTTAAACTACAGGTAAAATTAATATAGCCATAGACTGTTTTGAATCTTCTTCTCTAGTTCTTCTAGAGACGTTTCAAACACATTCTAAATTCATTACGTCATATAATTACATTTCTGCCTCAGTTTTGTGCGACAGGTTGAGGTGAATGCAGAACAAATATCTCTCGTTAATTTTTTTTTCGAAGTAAAATTTTGATACTGCAAGTACTCTGAATTTAGTGCAAACATTTTATTATGAATGGTTTACAGCTTCGAGTTTCACTATTGGGACCGTGCAAGTTCGGCAAAGCGACCCCTATTTCTACGCTCTATACTAAAATTCGCACTTTTAATTATATTGACCAATTATATTAGTCCTGGTTACTGGATAATTGTCAAGGCCATAGTCCAAAAAAATAATAAGAAGAAAAAATAAGATTCAGGTTATGTTATGAAAACGTGAACAATTGTATGTAGTAAATAAAATTAGTTATTAAAATGCAGTACTGCAAGCAAAATAAAATTAATTAAATTTACCTTTATATAATAATTGCATATCATATCAATATTGTGGAGCAATATATAATTTTTCTGCTTCATTGACAGAAGGTATGAAAAATACGTCAATTTGACAATTTCAATTGACAATATGAATTATTTAAGATAGTTGCAATATTTCTCCGCGACTCGCGCAGGGTCGTTTCTCGTTTCCCCTTCCAAGTACTTGCACACCGCGAATATATTGGAATTATTACAAAACAAATATTCTGAGTGTGGATAAATAACGAAAATAGAAAGGGTTCCTCAGGGACACCTTGCACATTTATTTGAAGTTTCGTCTCAATTTATTGTGTGTGGTTGTGCTATTATTTTCCAACATTTGATCACTTATTTGTAGGTATATTTTGCTTCTTGAAATGGCATTCAATATCAACTTGAGAAAGAAACAGTTTGATTTGTTGGTAATGACCGAAGATGAAATCCAAGAACTTATGGATTCTGTTGAAACTGATTGGAAAAAAGCAAAACATCCCATTGATGACATTCGCGGTGACAGTATTGATCACTTTCCACTTTAGCTCAGCAAAGAGGATGGTAAAAAAATGTAAATTTTGCAATGTGTTGAAAATTCAATGTATGTGTAGCAAATGTGATATTCATTTATGTTGTTCTAATGCCAGAGACTGTTTTTATAATTGTCCCATAAAAATAGTTTACACCTATTCTGTTCTGTTTGTTTATTTTAGTAAAAACCGCTCAAATCAATGTTCCGTTCAACCTTTATATTTTTCACTTAAACCAGCAAGGGGCACCTGAGGACCCCTTTACTTGATTTTACCTGGGAGCCAAACAAAAATTGATAATTAAGTTTTAATAGCATTTCTAGGTTTCTAAATACATTATTAAACTTGAAAAATATACCCAGCTAAATAGAATAATTTTTAGAATCTTGCCAGTTAGAGGGTTAATAAAAATACCTACCTAGTCATTGTCTGTTGTATATTGATCTTAGGTAAATTCTTTTGCTCATATAAATACCATGCTGGTCCCATTCAGGTTCATTTGTAGACTCAAAGTAAGTGAAACCTAAAGAGACCTAGTTAGTAAGTAGGTTTTCTGATTTTATTGATTAATTTTCGAATTAGGTAAAGAAAATATTTTTGGGGTATTTATTTTCCGTGAATGCTAATTCATTGATATATCAGCAGTTGTGTTAAACAATAATAATTATTTTCAAGTTTGATTTATTAGTTGGAAAATTTGTTAATTTTAAAGAAATATTTGGGATTCAATTAATTTAAAAGAGAATTGTTTTTTATGATTAAGGGGTATTTAAGTTAAATCATTTTAGTTATAACTTTAGTTCAAAAGTCACTTGTAAATTTTTCTGTACTGTTGACAAGGAATATTATAGTTTTGTAGACTTGGGTGGTAGCGACCCTTCATAAATTTGTGCTGCAGGTTGTCTACATCTCTATTTCTCTTCTAGGCAGCCAGGAGAAGGGCATGGCTCTAACCCTCAACAATGAGCATTACAGAAAATTAACAGTTCCCTAGGTAACCATCCACTGAAAATCTTAGAAGAATAATAGAGCCCCCAAGGCAACCATAAGAGTAATTGTTGACATTACCGCAGTTCATCAGGTAACCATATTGTCTTATTTGGACCTACCATCTGACCCCTACTGAAGATCGTAAAGAACTCAAGACAGCACCTTAAGAAGCCTTCAGACCATCAGCTAAGATCCTTAATAAAATATATAGCTGGCCTGTAAACATAGACAGACTATTTTTATATAAAGTAACATCATAAATTCTAAAATGTAGATCTTGAATTGTGACCATAATAAAATGAGAAAATAAAGCATTTATACTGAAGTTCATTCCTTTTTACTGATGCAGAACAGAATACAAGGACCCTAAAAGTTTCATGCTCACTGTGTTGATGTTGGCAATGTTATGTTAAAGTTGTTTCTTGGCTCAATGTTGGCACTTGGAAATGAATTGAATATTTCATCATCAATATGATCACAACTATTGAAATTTTGCAGAAATCAAATTCAAAATGTGGAAAATGAAACATTAGTCAGTACTTTCCAGGAGTCCTTACCAAAACCCAGTACCTCTCGTTGCAAGTCCACCTACTTCCCCAGTGAGAAGTGAAGAAGAAAGTCACGACCAATGAAGCTACTCAGATTCCTGTGGTTGCAACTATGGAAGGTGAAAATTACTTTTTGAGGGACATAGAATGTCAAAGAACCTCAGGAAGCAGTAGATAGTGCAAAGAAGTTGTCTTCTTGTTTTTCATTTTTGTGCTTTATACTGGTTTGCCATGCAAAGATGTATTTACAAGTACCTATGTGTTTATAGGAGTTAATGGATTTATGCCAATTAAATTATTATCAATATTGGGCTGTGGTCAATATAAACTAAATCTTGTGAATGAATTTTCTACACCTGTTATACACCCTACATGAAATATTATTTAAAAATATTATGAAGGAAAATCCCAGCAGGAATAAAAATAAACTATTTATGCCAACATGTTTCAAAAATTTTATAAGTTGTAAAATATTTTTAGACTGCACAGAAATCTATTGTAACCAACCAAAAAATAGGAAAAACTTATAGAAATATTTTAAAATGTCTAATTGGAGTGACTCCCAATGGAGTAGTTACTTATGCAAGTAAGATTCAGTGTTTGACAAGAAAATACTGAATTGAAGTAAAAAATTGTGGTATATTAGAGCAGATGGTATCAGGTGACTTAATAATTACTAATAAATGATTTTTAGTTTCCCATTTGCTTCCTCAATAAACAATAATTATATTGTTGTTTATATTACTGAATAGAGAATTGAATAACCTTTCAAATGAGCTAACACGTGACCTATAGTCTCATTTAAAAAATCATCAATTACGTCATCACGCCCAGTTGAGTTTAATATACAGTCGAACCCGCTTATTGGAATAGCCTTATGCAAGGCAAAAGTATTCATATGAGATATTCTAATAACCGATCACTGGTGGCTAGTAGAAACGTTTCGGGACCTCAAATTTCTATTCCTTAAACCGAGAAATTCTAATAAGCGGGTTCAACTGTACCACCTTTTTTAACAACTGCTCAATTTACACCACAACACTTGCTAAAACAAGAATACATGTAAGAAAAATCATAGCATGTGATTTGACTTAAAAACAACTACCACCAGCAATGATGAGAAGAAAATTCACATGTTTAGTGACCATAGTAAATCACGAGAAAAAACTCAACGTTGCTATCCCAGTATGGTAAGCATTTGATCCTACATTTAGTTTACTCTCAGAATTAACACCAAAATCTGATTTTATAATACATGTATGATATTTTAAAATATAAATGATGATCTATCCTTGATATGTTGTTTACTTACTAATCGTGGCATTTTCTTTCTATTTATTCCCTCTTTTAATTTGGATAATCACATCCTAATGCATTCTGCTGAGGAATTTGCAACGCAATTGGTTTCAGTAACATAATTAGAGCAGCTTCTTTGATTTTTCTGTTTTTACCATTCATATTATTGAAATAAATATTGTTGAATCAATGAGTGAATGAATTAATTCAATGAGTGAGTTAATTAGTTTCAAGTAACATTATAAAATTAAAACTTTAAAATTAAAAGTCTTTCTACACATATCTGCTAAATAAAGATATTAATATTCTCTTTTTGCTATCTTCAATACGTATAATGTTTAGATACACAAAATAAACAAAAAAATATTTTAAAGTGTTTTATTTCCACATGAAAATGCTATAAATACAGTGGAACCTCGATTATCCGTCTCTCCATTAACCGTCACCTCTGTTAACCGTCAGGGTACATACAGATGTTGTATTGATTACATAAGCAAAAATTTTAATGTAAAAAAATAAAAAAAGTTAATTTGATTTGTGATGAGGACACAAACAGCTATTTATTGCTGACAGATAAAGGAATCATTGAAATGGCAACAAAGGCGGACCAAACAGATTCAGAAGCTGACACAGACTTGTAATTTGATTGTAGATATGTTGATGAACCTATTGTAACTGACAAAGATTTGCCTCAATAACCTAGAGAAGCTGCATCGCACGTGCAATAATTCATCGAGTGGTATTCTCAACAAGAAGAAGCCAATAAAGTAGATTGCATGTGATCTTACGCTGATTAAGAAATTCAGCCGTCGCAAAATGTGAAGCAACAGTAAAACAAACAAAAGACTTCAGAATATTTTAAATTGATTCGATTGTACAACACAAATCCCTCTTATATTGTCAAACAAAACATACAAATGAAATTTGAAAGTTGTACTATGAATTTTTAATTTTTTTTTAATGTTCTGTTAACCGTCTTTTCGATCATCCGTCATACCCTTGGTCCGGTGCCCTGACGGATAATCGAGGTTCTGCTGTATACTTATTTATTCAAATAAAATGTTTTTAATAATATTATATTGTTTTCCCAGAATCTTTCGACACTGACATCATACATGATCGATTCTGAAGGCATTAATATCACTAAGTGGCACACCTTCCTTTTTGTTAAATTTGCCTTGAATTTGGTTGTATTAACCGCACTTTGTGTTCAGTACTACTTGTATTTTTTTTTTCATTAACATATATGATATAGTTCCTATAATACATATCATTAACCAAAGATTTGTTGGACTCCCTCAACTTGTAAAGGCACTTGGTGTTGATGGTAGTCATCTTCACATAATCCATCAGGGCTGCCTCCAATAAATCCACACTTATCTAACCATATTCCTATAGAAATCTTTGAAGAGTTCATTTCAATAACTTTTTTAGCACTGCGTTCATTCAATCGATTAAACCTGCAATTAAAAAGAGTTTATTTCAATAATTTTTTTGCACTGTGTTCAATTAAACCTACAATAATTAAAATAGTAAAAATAATAACAAATAACCTTAACTTTTTTCAAGAGTGTTGAAATTTAGTATTACAGTTAAACCTCTGTTAACCGAAACATCGTTTAACCGAAACGGCTGACAGTTTTAATAATTTCATCAATAAAAGTAAATTTTTATCGGAAACAATTTGATGTTAATTTGTCAACATTGCTTTCATACAACTAAAGATTGCAATTAATATTAAACATATTACAAAATCACCTCATAGTGTTTTTAATACCAACTTTGACCAAGAATATACTATGTAATTTGATACAAGAAGAATACAAAAAACAATGTTATTTTTAACCGAAATTTTTGTTATCCGAAACTGCCTCCCCCCCCCCCATTAATAGGTTTTACTGTAATAATCAAAATTAGGTAATTAAAAATAGGAAAAAGTTTTTATAAAAAAAATACCTCCAAACTCCAAGGCTGAAAAAGAAAAATCGAGAAAATGGATTTTGTACGCAATATTCAACAACTTAATGGAGAAATGGACTGGCCAATGTGGAAAAGTAAAATGCACGAGACATTGAACTACCATGAAGGCTGCTTAGATGTGATAGATGGCAAGTTAGTGAAACCTGAACCTATTACAGGAACAGCAACTGAGCTGAAAAAAAGTGTATAAAGCCAAAACTGATTTTTATAGAAAAGCAAATAGTAACGCAAAAAGTCTGATAACTAGTGGTATCAGTGACATTTATCAGATTTAGACGGTATCAGAAATATGGACAAAGAATTGACTTTTGATCCTTGGCTCTCTCTTAAGCAATAGTTTGAAGCCTCTTCCAAAAATCAGTTGTTTAAACTTTGCTGATATTTATTTTCTTTATTGGGGAATGTTGGAGATGATGTGTGATGTGTCAACACACATTGCAAAGTTAAAACAAATTTTCAATGAGCTAAATAACAGACTTGAAATGAAGGAACTAAGTAAGAGACCAGATGTAATGATTACATGCAAAATTCTACATATTTTACCTAGTCAGTATGAAAGCTTCAAGTCTAGTTGGATGCTATTAACTAAAGATAAAGACAAAACTCTTGATGAACTAATTTCTCAACTATGTACATTTGAAATAAATTTTACCAAAAATGATTGTAACAATAACAATTCAGAAGCTCTAGTGGTTGACGACAAACCAAACAAACCCATTACATCCAATCGTTTCTGCAATTACTGTAAAAATAAAATGCGTCAAACTTTGCAGAAAATGGATAGCAGATGGAAGACATTCAAAAACAAAGCCATAATTCTGCCAAGAAAACGCTAACAATATCAAGAAGCATATGCAGTTTCAGAAGAAGCATAGTCATAGTTATACTTTATTGATCCTTTAAGTCTAAGACATTCAAAATAAATGTATAGGATACGTCACTACAGAATTCAGTATAAAAAAATATTATTGTGTATAATACAATATTCAATATTACCATATGAGGTAAATGAAAATATTTTTATTAAATTAATCAAGATATTTGATAAATAAATAAATAAAATGTTATTTGGAGTTAGAGAAACGTGGATATGTCAGTTAATTGGTTGAATACCTTTATTCATTGAATAAACTACTATTTGTAGTTGGTAAAACCAGCCAATAGTTATTTTAGTGTGACATATAATAATTTTAACAAAAACATCATTATTATAATGTAATAAACAATAATGAAGAGATTTAATTTTCATTACCTGTTTAAAGTAGCATCTGGATTAATTATCTTTGGTTTGTAATCCTTTGGAAATATTGTTGGTACATAACTGGGATGAGATCATTTGATGTCATATTTCCAACAAAATGTGCACTGCATATTCTATCAGTATGTCTTGGAATCCAGTTCGCTCCATATAGACTAAAATAAATCCAATGTATTAATGTGTGTGTGTGTTTATGTTTTATTGGCACTGGTTTAAGCAACCAACTGGCCAGTCAATGTGTTTTGAATTCTCTCTTTTACAAAATATATGCTTAGTATCTAAATTTAAAACTATTAGTACTACTGTTTTTTTTACTCTGTTTTTTTTATTATTTTTTTTATTATATTTTTTAACATTTTTTTTATTACATTTTTTATTTTTTTTTATTTTTTTTTTATTTTTATTTTTTTTTTTTTATTTTTTTTTTATTTTTTTTTTTAGTTTTTTTTTTTTTTTGTATATTTTTTTTATCGTATATTTTTTATATTTTTTAATGTATTAATAAATATAAGGGTAAATAATAAAAATAAAGGTAATTTTACCCCCTGGTTGCCACATCCGTTTAAAGTAACATGAATGGACACACTGCAGTACCTAATGTCACACATATAAAAAACAAAAAATGCAATAGCTGCAGGTAGTATTTTAAAGATAGTCACTCACACATATCTAAATAGTTAGTGGTGTGTAGGAAAGAATATTAGTAAAACTTATTAAAATGCGGCACGGTGTACAGCAGTGTCGACATCAGAGGGTTAATAATAATTTAATATAATACAATTGTAATTTGATATAATTTAAATGATATACATGCACAGCGATGCCAACCCTACCGATTTTTCGGTAGATTTACCGATTCAGGGAGCAATCTACCGATAGACCGATTTTGCACCCTCACCTACCGATTTTTATTATTATACTTAAATTATTTTAATTTTTGTTTGTATTGTGGAAAATGCACAAATTTCTTATCTATATAATTATATTACATCATCCAGACTATATGGCGGGCGCGCCACTGTATTATTTCAATACATATTTCCTTGAATACATCCGAGATCCACACCCACATTGATAATTTTGATGTGTCAGGAATATTTTTCAGAAATAATTTGTTTGTTTGTATTATCGTTTGTACTTGTACATCCGCTGAAAACTTATAGGTATTACATAACAACAAACTCAGCAATATTCATCAGGAAAACACATCTG
This sequence comes from Diabrotica virgifera virgifera, assembly GCF_917563875.1. NCBI lineage: Eukaryota > Metazoa > Arthropoda > Insecta > Coleoptera > Chrysomelidae > Diabrotica > Diabrotica virgifera. The sequence goes on from NC_065450.1 coordinate 88,253,382, forward strand.
TAGATTAAACTGTGAGGGGAAGGAAGTACTTATGCTATATGGGAATACCCTAAATTTATATATGTAGTATAAAACTATTTAACCCGTATCGTATTTAACCCGTCTTGGAAAGGATATTATTTAATTTATAGTTAGCTTTCAGACTTCGGTTTTTATTCAAATACAAGCAGAGTGAAAATTAAACATGTCAAGTGAGAGTGAAAGTAGTGAACCGAAAATGAAAAAAATTAAGTATGTATTACCAAAAGTATAAAGAAGAATGGGAAAGATTACCAGAGTTTGCAGGGTGGTTAAAAAAGGGTAGCAAAGATGAATTTGCGTTTTGTAAAAGTTGTAATAAAGATATTAATATAAAAAGTGGAAAGGACTCAATTATAAAACATTCAAATTCAAATATTCACAAAGAAAAATTTAAGGCTATTGCTACACAGAGACCAATTACTTCTTTTATGAAAGCGGGTACGTCTTCTAAAACACAAGAAGAAGAAATAAAAGAAGTAAGTCATACTTATTTACTATGGTTCATTTTTTAAATAGGAGGAGTAAACTCAAACGACAGATAATAATGTCACTAAAAAAATAACCAAATCCATCTTCTTTAAATGACTTTTTTAAATTTGCCGCCGTTTTTTTAAATCTCCCGATTTTTACCGATTTTTTTGGTATCAATGGGTGCGTTCGGACGACCACAGCGGCTGGATAGCTGAGCCAGCAGTAGCTGTCAGACGTCACCGCTGGAAGCCAGCCGCTGAGAGATTTACTAAGCTTTCCCTATCACGGCTGGATGCAACCACTCAGCCGATTTCTGCTGCCAGCCAGCCGCTATGGTCGTCCGAACGCACCCATTCTTCCGATTTCAGAAATTTTAGGTTGGCAACGCTGTACATGCAGTATACATAGATCAAAGTAAGGTTAACAACGTACTTTTGTTTCCGAATAGCTTTAATCCATTTATTTCTTTTGTCTATCCTCATTTGGGGTTTAGAGTTTAGGAAAACCAAAGAATTTCACTATTTCTCCATGTAAGCAAACAATCAATTACTGCACAGAACCGTGATGAGGCATTTTAAAAGGAAATAAGCCTACAAACTACTAATTAAGACTCTAATTAGACTCTAATTACATTATGTAATAAATGTACTTGTAGCATTATAATAAAAAAAACACAATATGACATTTGATGACATTTGTCATGTCATGTGCGATTTTGGGGGACGTTAAGTTACAAATTCTGCCACCATGAGAAGGACGGTCGAGATGTAATATCCCCTCCATGTCAACCCTCCCAGGTTTATTATTATCTATATAAAAATAAGCTTTGTATAAATAATAAGGTCGCCAATACAATAATTCTTACAGATTATCTAGTAATATTATTACATATCATCTTTTCACCTGAACTCGAAACGCCATCGAAAAAACTCTAAATATTGATTAAAGATAGAAATTAAATAATGTAAATAATAACCGACTCCAGAATATATGCAACTGAAAATACAGATATACAAGTCCACAGAAATATTAAAAAGCTGTGATAATAACAGGCTCCAGAATATATGCAACTGAAAATACAGATATACAAGTCTACAGTACTATTAGGAAAAATAATTTGTCTAAAATGGAAGTTGTAGCTATTTATATGGGTAAAAGGACTATAATATAGTTGTAGGTGTTTTAATATTTTAAAAAATACAAAATAAACACCAAAATAGCGTACTGACGAAGTGAACACTTTTCAGTAACTAAGAGCATTTCAGTATTCAGGTACATTAATTCCAAATAATAAAATAATAAAAAGAAATATAATATAATAAAAAGAAAGTCATAAAATGTATATCTGCGGAACATCTGTGCAATCTGGCAAACGCAAATTTAAACGTTCTGACTCTGTTGCCAAATATCTCCAGGAATCTATCAGGGCAACTGCCACAAAAAAATTTCTAGTAATTAACTGCAATTAATATCTAAACAAACAACAAATATTTATTCGTTCGTATTTTACATAAATTAAATAATATCAAAATCCATAGAATAATGTAAAAAGGTAGTTTTCGAAGCTTTCTCTGTATATTTGAAGCGTGCAACATAATATTATTATATACATTATAATCACATGGCAACACTGTCAAACTTCAATTCAACGTTCTATGAAAATCTAATGTGGCTAACTTCTCGGATCCTCCAACTTAATGAAGTCCGAATATACAGTTGAGTCCGCGAGTCTTTACCCGTGCGTCATTAATAGGGCTTTTCATTCACAGTCATTTGTTTCGAGCTTCTGTCATGTGTCACATAATATTAATATATCTACGTCATACGTTATTGGTATATATCAATGATACAAACCAAAGACGTATGACGTAGATACATTAATATTATGTGACACATGACAGAAGCTCGAAACAAATGACAATCGATGAAAAGCCCTATACCTGGCGAGATAAAACACATACTTTTTATCTAGCATCATTGCACGGTTCTTAGACATTACTACGGTTGCCTAAATCGACTAACCAATGAACATTAAGGGTGAGATTACGTCACGAGAGTTTACTGTCATTTGAATCGTAATACGATTTTTTTCGAATCCTGAGAAAACCAAGTATTTTAGAAAAATTTAAACGCAGGATGCAAGATTACGTTATTACCGAGTGCGGAAAGCCCCTTAGAATAAACAAGCAGATTCTATTGAATGAAATATTTGAAATTAAATATCACACTTCTCTTTTATTTTCAGCCCTGTAACTTATTAAAATAAACATTATAGAAGTTTTCAGGGACTTTCAGCCCTCGGTAATAATGTAGTCTTTCATTCTGAGTTTAAATTATTCAAAAATATTTATTAGTTTTCTCAGGATTCGATAAAAATGAATACAATTAAAACACATTGAGAATTTTGACATGCGTCAAAGTTTTGCATTCTCAATGTAAAATTCTGAACTGCTGAATTCCAGCTTCCCTAATAATTATTTTACATCAAAAGACATTAGAAACTATTTGAAGAGGATTGAAATCTGTATTGGAAATAACTGTTAACATTGGTCTACGTAATTAAACATATTCCAAAATTTTGTAAAAATGTAATACATTTTAGTTTTCAGCCCAAACTTAGGCCACACACAATGCAATAATGTTCACATTTTTGAACTGTCAATATTTTTATTTTATCATCTATTGTTTAAAAACAATACAGTTGATAAGATACCCTCAGTTGCGGAGAAAGGATTAATAATAAAGATTTTTTTATTCAGTCAATGGTGTGAGCACTGTCAGTTAAATAGTAACGTGTGGCCTTACTTTTACACGCATACCTATTGTGGCAAATGTATCATATTTTTCAAAATTTTGGAATGCATTTAAATCGTAGAACAATTTTAACTTTTGATTTTAATAGATTTTAATTCTCTACAAGTATTCTCTCATGACTTTTGTTGTAGAATAATTAGGGAAGCAGGAATTCAACAATTCAGAACTTTACATTGAGTTTCCTATGGCCCTTTTTACGATTCGCCACCCAGTATAAGATAAAATGTGTAATATTTGTCTTATTATTTCATAATAACACAAATAATACACATATATACACAATACCACACATTCAATGATCGAAAATAATTTAAAAATATGGGAATGTAAACTCTTGTGACGTAAAGTCAAAAATATAAGTCTCCCCACCACCGTCGGACAAGACAACCGTAATAAAGTCTAATAACCGTGGCATCATAGGGCTTTTCATTCACAGTCATTTGTTTCGAGCTTCTGTCATGTGTCACACAATATTAATATATCTACGTCATACGTTATTGGTATATAACAATGATACAAACCAAAGACGTATGGCGTAGATATATTAATATTATGTGACACATGACAGAAGCTCGAAACAAATGACAATCGATGAAAAGCCCTATTGGGCGCGTTCACCAGATGCAAACGTTGGCAATCAGTTTGCGCTTTATGTTTCTGAACGACTTGCTAACGTCAAACATGTTTGGAAAGCGGTCGCCATTTTTGCAAACATAAAATATTGAAGTTGAACTTTGCAAACGTGTTGAATATTGAAAAAATATGGCGGGAATTTAAATTGTATATATTGTAGAATATATTGATAAGGGTTTTATATATTAAATAAAGGATACTGAAGAGATTCTCCTACGTTATTATCTATTAAATAAATTTTCTTTTTTTCTTTAATAAAAAAATAAATTCAAAAACGTATTTATTGAGAAAATTTATTTTAGGTTACGTTCAAACCAAGCAAGCAAAATGTCAAATTTTAACCTAAACAACCAACCGTTCAGTTCGCTGTCAACAAGTTTAGAATCAAAGCGCAAACATTTGTGAACGTCTTTGCATCTGGTGAACGCAGTCATTCTCTTCCACGCATGAAACTCATGACAAACCAGCTGCCGTTTGTTATTAAGTAAAAACACATGTTATTTTTATGAACCATCTAGACCCAGTGCATTGAAAAGAGATAGGTACAAAAAAAGACGATTCGGTATGTTTTCATATTTTAAGTTTAAGCACAATTTGTTTGACGTTTCTGCTTTATTTAATTTTGTGGCTGTCAGTGAGTTGAATTTTTTGAGGTTTTTATCGAATTTTTGCGTTTTGAAGTTTCTTTATATTACACAAACAGTTGTTTTTACAACTAATTTTATATTGGGCTTTGAAATTTTAAGCTAAATAATTAAATTTTGGCAATTAATATTTAAAACATACAAAGCTATTAACGTCATTCACACAGTAAAGAAATGACTGTGTTTAGATTTCCGTCAAAGTGAATAAAATAACAAAAATAAAATATGTTATTGAATTTTTTTATAAATTGTTTATTTATTTATTAATCAATAATAATAAAATAATTTATTAAGCTACTTCAAATGTACAATAGCTGTAATTCTGCACAAAAATTTTGAAGCAAAACTTACATTTGACATTCTATATATTTGATAACGTCAAATTTTATAATAAAACCCGTAATCGGAACAGTAGCTACTTTCTGTCAGTTGTTGTTGCGTGAAATAGATTTGCGACTTATTTCGTATGCTTTAAATGATGACGCACGGGTAAAGACTCGCGGACTCAACTGTATAAATAGATACGAATTTTACAAATATAAATTTGTGACGAAGAAAATAAAAAATTAAAAATGTACTATTGGTTATGCAACTAACATTACTTTAAGGCATGCACAAAGTATGTTCGCGGAGACAGTTACATCACAGAATAAATAACCACAGAATAAATAACCACATAATATGGTTATTTATTCTGTGGTTACATGGACTATGCTTTGTTTTTAAACCAGGAGTAAACTAAAAGGTCAGATTCACACCTAAGAAAGTCATTAGAAAATTGGATAATATTCGCATTTTAGGAGCTGATTATTACAGTTTTATTAGAAATGTAATTAGTTTTCCTTTTTGCTGTTTTTATCAAATATCCAGCTATTATCGTTTTAATTTTTTGTATATAGGTTTCTCTTATTACATTTATTTCTAGAACATTTATCATAAGTAGTCATTATCTTTGCCTCTGCCCAGATGAAGTCTAAAATCATATCTTTTGTGAGTTCTTGCATATCTATCGAAGCATAAGTAGGTACTTTATTTCAGTTTCTCCTGCATTCGTTATAATGCTAGTTGTTACCCTCTCATATACATATCTTTCACCACCCTCACATATTCAACCGGCACTCCTTTCCAGCTTAATGTTTACCACAGTAGGTTTCCGTTTCTGATAGTTTCTATTTCCGAAGTGAAAGTCGAAACATCAAATAAACTTAATTTCAAAATAAAATATTTGTGGTTTATTCTCAACTAAAATGGTGAAATGACGTCTCAAGATTAATAAATACTATGCACACATCTTCTCTTTCATATAAAATTTTTCCATTAGTTGTCTAAGGCTCTGTATTTTCACTTAGGGGAAGGGCGGGCAAAATGGGGTAGTTAAAGTTTAAATTGGGATTTAAAAAAAATTTGTAACTTTTAAGGTCTTAAAATAAGACAAATATCATTGTTATAGTAGTAACTATTTATTAATAAAATTTAAATTTAAAAAAAAGTCAAAGTTTTTTTATTATATGAAAAAACAGAAACTAATGTAAATTGCCCCATTATGCCCGTTGTATAGGGTAAAATGGGGTACCAAATTGAAACCAAGAAAAGCCTATTGACAAAATTCGCATACAAGTACTACTTCATCATCCTCATCTTCTACACCTGCACATGAATTTTTAGCCCATTTAAGGCAACTAGATCAGTTTATCCATCCTTCTGTGGAACTTGAATAAAAGTTTCCGCAGAACCAGTCAGTGTCACTCTCTTCGCCTTCTGAATCTGACTCTACTTTTTTAGTTTTATTCAATTGCGATTTCTTACTCGTCTGTGATTTGGTTTGATCATCGGCTATCTTACTTGGTATGGTAAAAGGGTAAAGACTACCAATAGGTATGGTAAAAAGGGTACCCAATTTTACCCTACCTATTGGTACCCCATTTTGCACAAAGAGCAGATTTTGAGATTATAACCTGTTTAAATTATTACAAGTTTTTATTTTTTAACATAATGACAAACGAATACTCTAGAACACATTCACTGTTAGTTGGAAGTAATGATATTAAATAATAAATTGTTTTAGTAATACTAACGATCAGTGGTGTCATGGCAAAATTAGCAGTGCGGGAACGCACTTTCCTTAACTTTTTTACAATTAAAATATTACATGGGCGCTCATACCCATGAACAGGGGGGGCCGTGGCCTCCCTTGCTTTTCAGGTGCTGTATAATATATATGGTTATCCAAAAAATACAAAATATAATGTGCAACATCTTCACGTCTGCCCCCCCCCCCCTGAAAATTTTTATATGGGCGCCCGTGAAATATTACTCTATGTTTATTTAATACAAGTTACGTCTGCATATTTTAAAATGTGTATATATATATATATATATAGTGGCTAAAACACCCCCGTGGGGGTAGCGCCGCCTTTACAGGCTCTCTAGATCCATGTTTTCGAGGTGGATCAGTCCTCCGTTCTTCTCTTTCTTAAACTGCATTACATATCCGGTTCCAGCTCCTTCTGTCTCTTGCTTTTTCTTCTGCATTTCTAATACCCATGCCCTCTAGATCTCGCTTCACCTCTTCCAGCCATTTGGACCTCGGTCTTCCTCTTCGTCTCCTTCCGGCCGGAGACCACTTTGTCACTATGTTTATTATCGCTTCTTCTCCTGCTCTCCATACATGCCCAAGCCATCTCAATCTTTGTCTCTTTATTCTCCTGACTATATCTTGTCCCTTCAATTCCTCATTTATTTCGTTATTTCTTCGACTCCTGTATTCACCCTCTGCTGTTTTTATTGGTCCTAATATTGCCCGAATTATTTTTCTCTCAGTTCTTCTCAAATTTTCTTCGTCTGTCTTGGTCATTGTCATCACTTCTGCTCCATACATTAATGTCGGTCTAATTAACGTTTCATAGAGCCTTAATTTAGTAGTTTTTGTTAATATTTTGCTTTTTATCATTTTTTTGTTGGCTTGGAATGCTCTATTTATTGCCAATGTTTTCTCTTTTATTTCGTTTTCTCTTGTTCCATCACTTGACAGCATGACTCCCAGGTACTTATATTTACTTACTTCTTCAAATTTGTATCTTCCCACTTTAACCTCTCTATTAGTAGGATTTTTCCCTAATCTTAAAATTTTTGTTTTGTTTTCGTTAATACTCAGACCCACTGTTTTTCCTTCTTGAATGAGTTCCTCTACCATTTGCGTTAATATATCTCTTCTCTTTGCCATTATCACAACGTCATCGGCATATGCTACAATTTGACCTCCTCTATTTCTGAGTGTACCTTTGTTCATTTTTCTGGTAATATATTCTATTGCCATGTTGAATAGTGTTGTGGATAAACCATCACCCTGCCTCACTCCTTTGTTTGTTTCAAACTCTTCTGTTTCCCCTATTTGCGTTTTTACACTCGCTCTGGTATGGCTCATCGTCATTTTTATAAGTTTTCTTAATTTAAGCGGTACCTGTAGCATTTTTAATATTTCCAATAGTTGGTTTCGTTTGATGGAATCAAAAGCTTGTTTAAAATCTACGAAAAGTATTTCTAAGTTTATGTTAGCTTCGTTCGCCTTCTCCATTATTTGTTTTAGTATGTATATCGCATCTATTGTGGATTTTCCTTTCCTGAATCCACACTGATATTGACCAATCTTATTCTCTGCTGCTTCTTGTAACCTTCTTTGTATTATGGTTGACAATACCTTATATACTGTACTCAGTAATGTTATTCCCCTGTAATTTTGACATTCTTGTTGGTTTCCCTTTTTATGTATCGTTATTATTTGGCCTGTTTGCCATTCTTTTGGCATTTTTTCTTCTTTCCAGATGTTTACTATCAGTTTGTGTATTTCCCTATGCAACGGTTTCCCTCCTAGTTTTATGAGTTCGCTGTTTATGTTATCTTTTCCGGGTGCTCTTCCGTTTTTGTTATTTTTAATTATTTCAATTACTTCTTCGAGTGTTGGCTCCTTCATTCCATTATTTTCCCACTCTTCCTCCATTTCTGTAATCTCTTCTGTTTCATTTTCTGCCAGTAACTCCTTGAAGTGTTCCATCCAGACTTTCATATATGGTTGATCTTGTGTTACTATTTGCCCTTGTTTATTTTTAACTCCATTTACTTTTGGTTTGAAACCTCTGTTCTGTTCTCTGATTTTTGTGTAGAATTTCTTGGTGTTCTGAGTCTTACTTTCCGCCTCAATTTCCTCCAACTGACTATCCATGAATTTTCTCTTTTGTTCTCTTATTACTTTGTTGCTTGCCTTTCTTTTTTGCTCGTACATGTCTCTATGTTCATTTTTGTGAGTCCGCATCCACTGATTTCGTGCTTTTACTTTTTCTTCAACTGCTTCTTTACATTCTGTATTGAACCAGTCCTTCCTTCTTGTAATTTGCTTCGTCCCTAATGTAGTCTCAGCCGTGTGGTTAATTGCTTTTTTAATATCACCCCATATTTCTTCGACATCATCTCTTTCCTTATTCAGTGCGGCAATTCTTTTACCTATTTCATGTTCATACTTTTGTATCTCTTTTGCTTCCTTCAATTTTTCGATATTCCACCTCTTGTTCCTCTCTTTCTGCCTTCTCATTACTTTCATCTTTTGTCTCAGCTTTGCTACCACCAGGAAATGGTCTGAGTCTCCGCATGCACCTCTGTAGCTTCTCACATCCATTATACTTGATTGTCTTCTTTTCGATATTAATATGTGGTCTATTTGTGACTCTGTTTTTTGGTCTGGAGAAACCCATGTGACTTTGTGTTTTCTTTGATGCTTGAACATTGTACTGCTGATAGACATATTATTTCCTGTCGCCATATTGCATATTCTGTGCCCGTTGTCATTCGTTTTCTCATGTATTGTATGTTTGCCTGCTATTTGCTGTATATAATCCTCCTTTCCTATTTGTGCATTAAAATCGCCCAATATTAATATCACATCTTCTTTTGGTATTTTTTCTAGCTCTTCTTCCATAGTGTCGTAGAAATGATCTTTTTCCTCCTCTTTCGCATTTTCTGTCGGTGCATAAACATTTAGTAGGGATATGTTTGCCTGTTTAGCTTCAATCCTTAGGTAAGCTATTCTTTTGTTTATTAGTCTGACTTCCATTATTTTGTCTCTCATATTTCCAATTACTATGAATCCTACCCCATGTTGTCCTTGCTTTTCTTCCCCTGAGTATATGAAGGTACTATTCTGTTGATCTATTTGTCCTTTCCCTTTCCATCTAATTTCCTGCAGTGCTGCTATTTCCACCTTATACTGTATCAGAACTGATGTAATTTCTTCCAGTTTTCCTGCTCTAAGTAATGTTCTTATATTCCATGACGCTATTCTTATAACACCTCCCTCTCTTTTTTTCTTTTTTGTATTACCCTTTCTTTCTTTCTTTTTGCTAATCTTGCTTATTCTCATATCCTTTTGTATCATTGCCTTGTCCATTTTTCGTGCCATTGTCGTCATAATGTGTTTCCGTTCCAATTCTAGTTTTTTAATGTTTGATTTTCGTTTACTTTCTTTATTTTTTCTCTTGGATCTAGTTCTGTGTCTCCGTTTGGTGATCTTTCACTCACTGTTCTCGTTCCAGTTTTATTCTTTGTAGTTTCTGTCATATTATCATCTCTCAAATCTTCGGAATCGCTGTTCCATCTTTTGACCTGGTCTATATCGTACTCGTCTCCGTTAATTATTAACTTATTATATTTTATCTTTGCGTTGTACCCTTTCCTCCTTGCCTCTTTCATGTGTTTTATAAGTGTTTTGCGTTGTTCGATTACGGTTTTTGGATAGTCTTCGTTAACAAACCATTTCGAGCCTTTTAATTTCCATGAAGCTTTAAGAATTTCCGTTCTTGTATTCCCACTTCTTAGCTCTACCAGGACTGGTCTTTCAGGATTTCTAGTTTTGTCTCCTATTCTTCTAATTTCTGTGACCTCTTGGTTGGCTTTGCAAGGTATTTCCATTTTGTTGATGATGTCTTGTACTTTGTTTACCAGTATTTGTGTGTCCTCATCGCTTGTTTCTTCAATGCCGTGTATTATCAGGTTTTTTCTCTTCATATCCCTTTCTATTTGTTCTATTCTATTTTTATGTTGATGCAGCTCTTGTTTGAGAAGTTCATTTTCATTTTTAAGTTCCTGATTCGTATTTTTTAGTTGTTCCAGCTCACTTTGGATCCCATCTAATTTTTCTTCTATTCTCATTCCTCTATCTTCCATTCTATCTAGTTTTTCCCGCAGTTCCTTTATAAATTCCTCCATTTCTTCTTAGTGAGAGTTTCCACAAGTTCCGCGTCTCCCGTACAGTTCGTGTTAAAGACCTGCTCAATCCAGCCCCAACCCGTACGAGAGCTAGCTTACCTTGCTTCTTTCTCACTTTTCTTTATTTCGAATAATTCTGGAGCCGCCTCTGTATTTTGGCGTTTGCCCTGTCAGCGACAGTTCTTATCAGGACTTGTTTTTGTTCTCGAATTAAATAAAATATAGATGTAAATAAATGGTATATCCTTATCGTAAAAATGGACAATATACGGAAATTAATTAAATAGTCGATTAATTTTCAGAACTTACTTAGGTAATCAGAAGCCTGTTTGTTCACTTAAACACTGGTGTTAATCACTTTAATTAAATGACTTTGTTTTCGCTAAAAATAGCCAATTTATTACGAGTGTAACTTCGATGCTACTGTTCTAAACAATGCCAGAACCGGACTCCTTAAAATGTGTATGCATTTGCTAAATAGTTGGAAGCATTTGAACTGTGGGTGTATAGAAGAATCTTGAAGATATCATGGACCGAGCATACAACAAACAACGAAGTCATGAGAAGAGTCAACAAAAGACTGGAAATATTGGAAACCATCAAGACACGAAAGCTTCAGTACCTGGGGCATGTTATGCGTAATGAGAGATACAACATACTTCAGTTGATTATACAGGGGAAAATCCAGGGCAAGAGAAGTGTAGGAAGGAGACGAATTTCGTGGTTGCGTAACTTGCGGGAATGGTACGGATGCACATCAACCGAACTGTTTAGAGCAGCAGCATCTAAGATCAGAATATCCATGATGATTGCCAACCTCCATCGCGGAGATGGCACGTGAAGAAGAAGATGCATTTGCTTAATTCAAAAATATTTAAATTCTGGAATTGTTGTTTTTTTTATTTTATTTTAATTGTGAGAAAAAAGACAACATAGCTAATTTAAATGTTTTGGAGACATAAATGTAACCATTTATTTGTAAAATTAAACCACACAATTAGGTATTATAAACCAGTTTTAATATTTACATGACAAGATAACATAGGAACGAAAGGTGGTGTTTAACATACAAAGGAAAGTGTTTCACATTCAATCAAAATTACAAAAACTGAACAAATGGATTTTCTTCTTCCGGAGAAGGTTTTGCCGTGCGTGTCCTAGTGTCGTCTGCTGTGCGGTGTCTCCTCAACCAGGTGTTCACATAGGGCCCCACATTCCACTCGTTTATACTTGGTCCATGTTGTTTTATAAACATAAGGCTTGAAACATGTCTGGTTAAGAGTCTAGTTCGCAAATCAGTCATTATCTGGTTCATGAGACTAAAACCTCGTTCACATTCTGACGAACTACATGGAATCAGTTTAGTGCAGTTCGACAACGGGATGAGATCTTTTGGTATTCTAGAAGGTGAATTGGCCTCGATATAATCTCGAAAGCAGTTTGTTATTTTGGTTTTGTTAAGCTTAAACCTTTTGCAGAGATTTTGAATTTGTTCTTCCCCATATCGTACTGATTTGTCAGTTGGGTACTGATCAGTTTCCAGTACTTTTAAATCAGATAGAAGAGAATCATATTGTTGCTTACAGTTTGAAGAGGCGCTTGATGTTGACTCATGACTGGATTTAGTAGTAAACATTCTTCTAGTTAAATTGTTTATTACACTTGTTATCACTTGTTTGTGATTGATGGTCGCAATTTTTGGATTGTTTGTAATGGGGACATTGTTGAAATTACCGTCCTTCTCAGCAATGTAAGCCTCAAGGCTCTTGGGTCCAGGCATTCCTTTCAGAGTTTCAAAAAATCTAATGCTTCTTCTGATCAATTTATCAGCATAAACAACAGTAGTTTCTCTGTTTTGCAAAGCCTCTGAAAGCATCGAAAGTTCCGCCAAAATGTCATACATAATGGCTAAATTTAACAGAAACTGTAATGATGATAATTGCCTTGATAGGCCACAGTACATAGATCTTTCAGTAGAACTTCTGTTCTTGTCTGTCTTTGCCTTTTCAAAGTGGTTGTAAATGGCAGAGTAACCATACCACACAGCCGAAACTGCACGATAGGAACTTGCAACCCATCGAGTCCCTAAAACTTTTCCAATTTTTTGGAGTTGTTGTTCCAGCTTTGAGGCACACTCGAAGAGTTCACGCTGGTTTTTCGGTGACTTACTGGACTTACTGTAAGTGGAGTATATTTTATCCATAAATATTTGAAAATGATTTACGGCCCCAACTTCATCAACTGCATCACTTAAGGCTAGCTCTAGTCTATGATTCATGCAATGCCAAACAATAATATCTGGGTACATCTCAAGCAATCTTTCAGCTACACCTGATTTTTTACCCAACATGACGCTGGCACCGTCACTTGCAAATTAAACAAAATTTTCTTTCAATTAATCATCATCAAATCCGCTTATTTTCAAACAGCTTAGCAAACTTTCAACAATTAGTAGGTACCTGAGATGTTTGACTGCTCAGTTCAATCAACTCTAAGAACAAAAAATGAGGATTCTGCTCTTTGCTGAATTCACATTTTAAATACACTATTAGATTAGATTTTGAGCCTACAGCTGTTGACTCATCTACAATAACTGATATTTTACCCGAAATATTTAAAATTGACTTGATAATTTTTGATTTCATTTCACTTGAAACGTGACCAATTATTTCTACAGCAGTATTTCTAGAATGTAGCCCGATTCCAATATCAACATTGTTCATTCTTTGCAATTTTAACATGTGAAAGAAGTCTGAGTAAGGCCTATTGCTCTTGGCTAGATAGTAAGCAGTTCTGAAAACAACTTTTGTTGTTTCGAGGTGCGAAACATTCATGGCATCTGTGACTTTTTCAATAGTTTGGGATTTGCTTACTTCAATAATCTTTTTGGCTGCCTTATGACTAGAGGTTTTTTTATGGATGAAAATTTTTTTCTCAGCGATCTGAGTTGGTTTTACTATTACCATTTTTACCATTAAAAGTAACTTGGTAAGAACGCCATTCTTTTGCAATGCTGGAGCTTATTAGCACCCAAGTGCGACACGTGTTTACAAAAACTACATCCAAGTTTTCCTTCCCTACAATCAATCCAAGGAAAAGCTTCTTTTTTTCGCTCCCACATTTTGTGGTTCCAAATAGATGGCCATTTTAAATTAGTGACCATAAGTCTATCAGACTCATCCGGTTTAGGACAACGTTCAATTGAATTAGACTGTTCGGTTAAATTATCTTTACTTTCCTCACCTGTGTAGCTGATGATGAAGGAGAAACAGAAGTTGGTTCTTTTTTCCCTACTTCGAAAAATGACACTATAGTTTTTTGCTTCTTCCTCTGGGATTCCATTGCAGTATTTTCCACTACACTTATCACTTATCACACTTGAATAAAAGTTGTATACTGTACACCTACTATATTTGTTAAGATGTACCGCCTAAAGCATTTATTTAAAATAAACATAAAACATGGCATAACATACGCGAATTACTATGATTTCTTCGAGTAAACTATACACAAACCGTAAATAAATAATCCAGGAGTCGAACACAGTTAACGGAGACTAGTACAGAACTGCTCGGTGAACAAACAGACAGTGAATACAATGACACAGCATAGAAAACGCAACATCAGTGACACAGTGACACACTAGAAGGCGGGAAAAGTTCGCGCACTATTACTGCGCAGATCGTCGGCCATTTTTTGCGTAGTACCAGACAGTGTAGAAAATCGACAGTGTTGCCGATTTGTACATAATTATCAGATTTACTTAACTTTTATGAGTTTCGTAGAAGTACAGTCTAGTTTTCGCGCCGTGGCCGTACACTCTGGTTTTCGTACACTAGGCAGTAGTAGGCCTAGTACAACGACTCACGGAGGGCGGAGTGAATCGTTGTACTGTATCGAAATGTAGAGAGCGTTTTCTATAATCCGTGATTTATTTGCAAAACCTAAATTCTTTATTTTCTTTTCTTTTCTTAACCAGTGTGGGAACGGCGTTCACGCGCGTTCCCGCACCATGACACCACTGCTAACGATGGATTATTTTTCGGCCGATATTATAACTTGGTTAACTAAAAACGCACATGTACTCTTCACAACAATCGACTTAATTATATCTGCTTTATGACAGAAGGCGTAAACAGGCGTCTATAATATAATTTCATTAACGTCGTATAGATGGAGCGAGTGATATTGAAAAAAAGGGGGTACCCCGTTTTAGGCAGCTACCCCATTTTGCCCGCCTTTCCCCTACGGGTAACTAGTTCTCGGGAAGTTTATCTGACAAACTACAGTATTTCTCATGATCATCTTTCAGTGCGTCACAGTTTTTCGATTTCTTTCTAACGCATTAAATTGTATGTGACAGAAAAAAAGGCACGTCGGTGATTACATTTCGTCGGTGACATTTTTATAACATTTCTTCTAGTTATTCTAGTTGTCGATAGATGGCGCCATAATAAAAAATATTTTTTTTAATTAGATAATAATATTACAAATATAATCTGTATAATTTATAAGACTATACAAATCAAAGAAAATACCATTTTATAAATGCAAGAAACACATTTGATTTGTTTTTATTCCAAATTGAAAATAAAATGTGACAACTGTCAGATTTAACTAAAATGTCATGTTAGAATTAATGTCATAAATGTGTATTATCACGGACTTACCCTTTTTCCTATCATTTGTTACGCACTGAAAAATGACCATGAAAAGGACAATATACATGTTAATTTGTCAGATAAACGGTGGATAAACTTCCCGATAACTATGGTTTGTTTTTTAACCAGGAGGAGTAAACTAAAAATACATATTCACGCCCAAGAAAGTTACTAGAAAAATCACCAAATAGGTACATTTTTTTTGTTGATCATATCAAATCTGCCCTCGACGGTAATTCATACATATTATATTATATGTACTAATATGTACGTCGCTAAAGAGTTCTAAAAAACTGTTTTTTATATATATAAAAGTAGACAATTACAAACAAGCATTACGGCGCAGTAAATTTGAATTAGGTACTCCTCTTGGTTTAAAAACAGATCATAATTATCCAGAGGTGAAAAGACCGGGCCTTATAATTGTGGACATGCCTTGCATAAATCCAAATTGTCTATCTACTCTTATTTCTAGAACCTTACACTAAATTATAATACATAATCAAAAAAATTAAAACGGTAATATGTACCCGGATATTTAATAAAAATCGCAAAGAGGAAAAATAATTACATTTCCAATAAAACTGTAATAACCACAATAATAACCAGCCTAATCTTTGAATGCGAATATCGTCCATTTATTCTTCTTCTTTAAGTGCCATCTCCGCTACGAAGGTTGGCAATCATCGTGGCTATTCTTACCTTCGAGGCAGCTCCTCTGAACAGTTGCCTTGAGCTGCAACCAAACCATTCTTTCAGGTTCTTCAACCCGGAAACGCGTCTCGTTCCTACGCTTCTCCTAACCTCTATTTTTTCTTGAGCTATGAGTCCAAGTTGTTATTATCTTTCGAGTCTCGAGATAAGCTAGGAAAAATAATCCCCAGACAAATAATCCCGGACAAAAATCCCCACAAATTATCCCCGAACAAAAAATCCCTGGACAAATAAATTCAGACAAAAAATCACCACAAATTTTTTTGGACAAAATATCCCCACAAAAAATCCCGGACAAAAAATCCCCAAGAAATATGTTCTGCCGACTAGTTCTCTAAAAGTTTTTCCGGAATTTTACTAAATTTCGGATTCCAATTCCATACTGAAAGCTTCAAATTTTACATGACAAAGGAGTGTGAGTTTTTCAAAAATCGTGGAAGATATGGGGAATGAGCTAAGACTCCGTTCTTTTGAAAGGCGCTTAATGCGCGTTTTGATAACGCGCAATGACAACTACATACATATTCTACTTAAGACCGTTCACATGCTAACGCGCGTTTTAGGTCATTAAAACGCGCGTTGGTATGTGAACTGTCACGGTCTCAAATAAAATTTCAGGTTTATCCATAAATATGGATTAAACTAATCTTGAAATGAACCCTATCAGTCCAGACTACACATTTGCCTTGGGAGGAGAAATTTGCCTTAAGAGGGGAACTTCTAGTGAAACACCAACAGTGGCGGCTGGTCAGGGTCGGCAGGGTCGGCAGTGCCGACCCACACATTTATGGACACATTATAGATTTTTTTAAATATATAAGTTAATCAGAGTTGATGATATTCGTTTCTGTGAAATAAAAAAAATATCTGTGAGATAATACAGACTAAATTTTATTCATTGTTTTTAAAAGAATTCGATCGATCCGATACGTTAAGTGATCCCTGTGCGCTGTGCGTAAGAGACTTTTCAAATTAATGATCCTAGCCAGCCATACACCCGACTGCGATTGTGTGAATAGGGATGTTCACTAATTTTTAAATATAGTTAAATTCAATAGATTACAAGGTATATAAAAACGTAACAATCATAAAACTGTTTAAAAATGTATATTTTTTAAGATAAATGAGTTCATAATGTTGATTTTCTTGGAGGCTAGAAAAACGGTACCCTGCAGCGAGGCTACGGTCTGTGACGTCAGCAGTCGTAACGTCTTTGATCGACGACTAAGTTTTGTATACTTATTTACTCAGTGTATTTGAATGTGCGCAGTTTTTTACGTATTTAATTATTAAAAATAAAGCCAAATAAGTGGTGTTTTGTTCCTGGGTGTGTAAATACATCAAAAAACAGTTCTGACAAGATTTTTATTACCGTTCCAACCAATTTAAAACAGAAAAAGAAATGGTTTGTTGCAGCTAGAACTTAAAATAACTAACTTAAAGAACTAACTTAATAAAATAAACATTATAGAAGTTTTCCAGAGACTTTCGGCCCTTGGTAATAATGTAATTGTTCTTTCTGCATTTACATTTTTCAAAAATACTTATTAGTTTTCTCAGGATTCGAAAAAATGAATGAATTTAAATAGCATTGGACCAAGATTTTGCACCTACCCCCTTAAAGAGTAAATGAAAAAGTTTCGGGACCTCAAATTTGTATTCCTTAAACTGGGATATTCCTAAAAACGGGATTCTAATAATACATACAGTAAAAGTAAACCTTGAAATAACTACATGTGGATGTAGGTATGACTTTATATTATATTAAAGTCATTAATAATTTAGTGAAAAGATTGGTTGAAATGAAAATGTATAATACCCAAGTTCAAAAATATTTTTTACCTTGGAACAGTTGTCAACTGGAAATACGAAACAACCGAAATAAGATCTAGAGTTGAAAAGGACATAGCAACATTTAACAACATGCATGAGAAATATTTTCACCCATTGCGACATAATATCTCTCCCACTAAAAATACGGCTGCTAAAATGTTATTATTTCCGGTCTTGCTATATGGCGCATAGGCCTGGACAATAATGGAAACATTAATGAAAAATCTTCGAGATGTGGGTGTACCCACGTATCCTCAAAATATCCTGGGCGACCCACACCAACGTACAGGTATTGCGTCAAATGGGAAAACAAAAAGAAAACTCTTTTACAATTAAGAAACGAAATCTTAAATATTTCGGTCATATCATGAGGCATGATAAATATCGTATACTCCAACTGATAACGCAAGGTAAAATAGAGAGCAAACGCGGACCCGGAAGAAAAGACACTCGATGACTTAAAAACTTACGCCAATGATTTGGACAAAAATCGATCGAGTTATTCAGAAACGCCTCAAATGAAATTAAAATTGCCATGATGATAGCCATCTTCCACAACGGACAAGGCACATGAAGAAGAATAAAAATATTTTTAATACACCTAACCAAGGTAAAGTAATAACCAGCCAATGTATGTATACCAGGGGTGGGCAAACTTTTTTTAGTAAGGGCCACAAAATATTCTTGGTCTATTACCGAGGGCCGCAATATTTGTTACCTTAACATGTTCGAATTTTTAACATTTTACTAATTTTGTTTGGGGCATGGTTAAATTAAATAAACATATTCAGTACAATTTAAAGATTATTCAAAAAAAAATTCAAGACCAAATATTGAAAAATAAGCCAACGGTGGCAAATTTTTACAGGCTCCAAGAAAAAATGGATTTTGCAGTAGAACTCGTCAATGGATTATATGAAAGGTGTCAATAAAAAATTCAAAATATTTTATTAGCTTACGAGTTTCTCGAGGTAACGCTGTTGAGTTTTTTAGTTTTAACGATTTTTGAGTTTCTGATATCACTCAAAATACCAGTCAAAATAAGGAAATTTTTATAAAAAGGGTGAAAATCAACATATTTATTATTGTTAACCAAAACATATTTCGACAGAGTTACCTCACGAAATGTCCAAAGAAAATCTATGAAAAAATTCAGGTGGATCTGTCAAGTAGGTAGTTTTTTAGTTACAATGCCTTTGAAAAAAGTAGTTTTGAGAAAAACGCGTTTGGTTTGACAACTTTTATTTCAATTTTATTTTTGTCTGTCAAATCGTAAAGTGATGCACGTCGGAATATGTTTTTGAATCGTAGAGTAATTTACAAAAGAGACGGGAACAGCTATTGAACGTTTCTCACTACGCTCAAGCTACTGCAAAGCGAGTCGAAGGTAGGGATATTAAACATGCTTTACTTTCGGTAATTTTACTCCGGTCAAGCTGAAAATTTTAGAGAGTATTCTTGAAGTTTATTTATTTATTTATTTATGTACTTTCTTTTTTCAAACCGTATCCCTCTCCCCTAAAGAGCATTCGCATTTAATTAAGCATGGTATTTCCCTCAAATATATGTATATCTATATATTTATTTATTTTTATTTTATCTCTGAACCCATTTCCTTTTTCCCTAATATTGTTCTAAAGCTATTTCCTTGTGACATCTTATGCAATTTAAAAAAACCAATACAGAAGTAAAAACTTCGAGATGTATTCTGGTATAAAATCGTTTATTTAAAAACTATAAAATGTCATCGATTGCAGAACGTTTTCGTTCTAAACAGAACATCTTCAGTGCCTAGAATGAAGTATTTCCACGTTAGATTAAAGCAAAGGGTTAAAAATGTGACTGTTAAAATGAAAAAAGTGTGGGAATACTTACATCCTGCCGAGTATTTTGAAACTAGCACACCGTAAATAGTGTTAACATCATCATATATGGTTTACATAATGTAATATGTTAAAATGTTATGACTACAAGTCGATGTTAATGGATAAAGTGGAACACATGCTAAAAGGGTGCCATGGTTCCCTGCTCGAAGATACTAGGTACTTGCCAATTCAATGGGCACAGACCAACTGAGAAATTATGAAGTGGATTTACAATTTGACAAGGGTGACATGACATGACAAGATAAAGCCAATTTTTGGTTAAAGTTTCATTTGATTTTGGATTTTTTAATAAAATGCGGAGGTTTGTCTGCAAAAATAATTTAAATTATTTGAATAATAAAATCTACTGTAAAGTTTAAATTAGCAACTCTCTATTCCAGAATAACTTATAGATTCATTAAATTTAATGCAGATATATTACGTGGTTTAAGTTGTGACGTCATCGGATGTGAAATGACGAGTTGAAAGTTAAGTTTGTGGAAACAAGGAAATACACTACATAGTAAGATAATTAGACTTGCATGGAAAAACAAAGCTAAACAAGCCGAGAAAACCAGAATTTAAGAGTGTTTTTATGTGATGAAATGTTGGTTGCCTAACAAGGCAAGCAGACAACAGGTTGAAGGTAAACGGTAGAATATTGCGAGAAAACAGTATATATACAAAAGGTGGCTATATGTTGTGTTAAATTTATTATTATACTATTGTAATGAATAATTATGTCTGTTAAAAGTTGGAAAATAGTTGTTAACAAAATTAAATAACTAAAGATTACTGTTAGTGAGGTAGATATATGTGTGAAGGATATGATTGTATATAGTATTGTGAAATGAATGAGAGTATGTAATAAAATAATAAAATTAAACTATGTGACATAAAGTCTAATTCATCTTTATGTAGTTTTGAAAGGACTGAATGAATTGGAAGTAATGTATCTTGATAGTCTACCAACGTGGAATAGTGAATAAAATAATTAGAATGAGAGCTACCAATATAGGTCAAATTGTGGGTTGGTGTCAGTATGTAAAGAAGAATCTAAATTGAATGGGTATATGAAATAGAAAAGTATGAGATTGATTTCTATTGGTGATAGTGGAGTAAATAGACTGAACTAAATGATATATATTTAAGTGCACAAACTTTATGAACGTATGTGATTGTAACTGAAATCAAACAAATGCAAAATGTGAAAAAATTTTTATTTTAAATTGGGATAAATGGATATTGGAAGTTGCCTGATATGAATGGAAATGAAAAGATAGATGAAAAAAGAAGAATAGTGAATGCAATAAAACTTATGAAAGAAGTTTGACTGAATGGGTCGTAATGGATATAGGTGTGCAGTATCCTATTGTTAAGTAAAGTCTAAGAATCTAAAAAGAAAGCAGTGACAGAATGTTACTAAGTAAGGAAAGTGATATATATGACAGACCAGAGTGATTGGATGTATGGTGTTTTTTTTTTTTTATTATTGTAAGCGGAGATGAGAGAAAATGAGTAAGTAACATAACAGGCAACAGGATAAGTGAGTGTGAAGAACATTCCAAAGAGACAGGAGATGAGACAGTGAGATGAGATATAGAGGACCTGAAAAAGAGACAGAGACACAAGGTCAAACCAGAAATGACTAGGAGTGGAGAAAAATATGAAGGATAGGAAAATAGAAGAATCAAAACTGTGTGAGGGATGGGATAGTGGGGGAGGCAGCAATGAAGTTGAAAAGAAATGCAAGTTGAGATATGTGTTAATGGGTGATTAGTATGGAAAGAGAAGACTGTTATAAACTAGTGGGGTAGTGGGAAAAGAGGGGGAGGGGGAAATGGAGAATAGGAGTATAGGGGAAGGGGGGTGAGAGGAAAAATGAGAGAAAACTAGGGTTGGATTAAGGGAATAGTTGTCGATGGATAGGAGTGAAAGGACGATTTAAAGTTGTTTGACGATTAACGCAATTGGGGCTGGTCCTCATGTCTCTGGAAATCTCAAGGTCCTCGTACAAATCCAGGCGTAGATTGTTTCTGTCTTGGATGTTATGAATTAATTTAACACCATCAGGGATGTCGAGATGATGATTATTAACTTTCAAATGATGGGAAAAAGCTGATGTAGTGTCTCTTTTAGAATGTTCAGCAGATCTGGTTGAGAGTGATCTGTAAGTCCTGCCGATGTAAGAGGCATCACAATCAGAGCAAGTCAGTCTATAAACACCACTACGATTCATATAGTGTATTGTATCCTTAGTATTTGTCAAAAAGTGGCCAAGGGTATTTCCAACTTTGAAAGAAATATGTATATTCTCAGAAGAGTTAGATACAATACGTTTAATCTTTTCAGATAGATGTGGGTTATGATATGGTAGTGACCTGTAAATAGCAGAAGAGGAAGATGACTGATGGAAAGCAGAATTTTGAAGCAATTTAGATTCTCTTTTACGGATGAGTTTATCTATTATAGAGGGATCGTAACCATTGTTGACAGCTATTTGTTTTATAATGTTGAGTTCTTTGTTGAAAGAATCTGTTGACATAGGTATAGAGAAAAGTCTGTGTATGAAGCTTCTGAAAGCTGCTAGTTTGTGTGATAGAGGATGATTAGAAGAAAAATGAATTACATGGTCAGTTTGGGTGGGTTTACGAAAGATACCAAAGTTGAATTGGTTGTTAAGTCTGGTAATAGATAAATCAAGGAAATTAATGGCCTGAGAAGATTCTAGTTCCATGGTAAATTTGATATTAGGGTGAATTGAGTTAATTTTAAGAAGTAGTTGTTGAGCTGAGTCATGATGTCCAGCGATGAAGACCAAACAGTCATCTACGTAACGAAACCAATGTAAAATTTCTGGATTTTTCATAATGTGATTGGACTCTAAATGATCCATAAAGACATCAGCTAGGAATGGGGATAAGCAACTGCCCATTGCTAAACCATCTGGTTGTTTATAGAATTTGTTGTTGAATTGGAAGAAATCTTGAGATAGACATAATTCAAGGATATCTAGTATCGGTGAAATGACATTGGGCTGAAAAGACTTGTTGACTAAGAGTGATTTTACCAGACTTAAAGTTTCGATTTTGGGCACTGAAGTAAATAGGTTGCTTACATCAAAAGAAAGCATAGTTATGTCTGGATTGAGATTGATGAGTTGAAGTTTATCAACTAATTGGTATGAATTTGATACAGTAAAACGGGGTGTGAAGTTGATTAAATTTTTTAAGGTGTTGAGTATGAATTTTGATAAAATAGAAACTGGAGTGTTAATGAAACTGACGACAGGACGTATAGGAATTCCAACTTTATGTATCTTGGGTAAACCGTACAACCTCGGAATAAGAGGGTTGCCAGGCAGTTTGTTGTAAGGGGCCTCATAATTGGATAAAAATTCAGAGTGTTTTTTGATGTTATCTTTCAATTTACTTATGAATCTCTTGGAAGGATCAGTTGGTAAAATAATGAAGTGGTTGTCATCTAGAAAAGATGAAACTTTATTGTTGTAAGTATCACGGTCTAGAATAACCAAACAATTACCTTTATCAGCTTTAGAAAAAATTAGGTTGTGATTCTAATCACAACCTAATTTTTTCTAAAGCTGATAAAGGTAATTGTTTGGTTATTCTAGACCGTGATACTTACAACAATAAAGTTTCATCTTTTCTAGATGACAACCACTTCATTATTTTACCAACTGATCCTTCCAAGAGATTCATAAGTAAATTGAAAGATAACATCAAAAAACACTCTGAATTTTTATCCAATTATGAGGCCCCTTACAACAAACTGCCTGGCAACCCTCTTATTCCGAGGTTGTACGGTTTACCCAAGATACATAAAGTTGGAATTCCTATACGTCCTGTCGTCAGTTTCATTAACACTCCAGTTTCTATTTTATCAAAATTCATACTCAACACCTTAAAAAATTTAATCAACTTCACACCCCGTTTTACTGTATCAAATTCATACCAATTAGTTGATAAACTTCAACTCATCAATCTCAATCCAGACATAACTATGCTTTCTTTTGATGTAAGCAACCTATTTACTTCAGTGCCCAAAATCGAAACTTTAAGTCTGGTAAAATCACTCTTAGTCAACAAGTCTTTTCAGCCCAATGTCATTTCACCGATACTAGACATCCTTGAATTATGTCTATCTCAAGATTTCTTCCAATTCAACAACAAATTCTATAAACAACCAGATGGTTTAGCAATGGGCAGTTGCTTATCCCCATTCCTAGCTGATGTCTTTATGGATCATTTAGAGTCCAATCACATTATGAAAAATCCAGAAATTTTACATTGGTTTCGTTACGTAGATGACTGTTTGGTCTTCATCGCTGGACATCATGACTCAGCTCAACAACTACTTCTTAAAATTAACTCAATTCACCCTAATATCAAATTTACCATGGAACTAGAATCTTCTCAGGCCATTAATTTCCTTGATTTATCTATTACCAGACTTAACAACCAATTCAACTTTGGTATCTTTCGTAAACCCACCCAAACTGACCATGTAATTCATTTTTCTTCTAATCATCCTCTATCACACAAACTAGCAGCTTTCAGAAGCTTCATACACAGACTTTTCTCTATACCTATGTCAACAGATTCTTTCAACAAAAAACTCAACATTATAAAACAAATAGCTGTCAACAATGGTTACGATCCCTCTATAATAGATAAACTCATCCGTAAAAGAGAATCTAAATTGCTTCAAAATTCTGCTTTCCATCAGTCATCTTCCTCTTCTGCTATTTACAGGTCACTACCATATCATAACCCACATCTATCTGAAAAGATTAAACGTATTGTATCTAACTCTTCTGAGAATATACATATTTCTTTCAAAGTTGGAAATACCCTTGGCCACTTTTTGACAAATACTAAGGATACAATACACTATATGAATCGTAGTGGTGTTTATAGACTGACTTGCTCTGATTGTGATGCCTCTTACATCGGCAGGACTTACAGATCACTCTCAACCAGATCTGCTGAACATTCTAAAAGAGACACTACATCAGCTTTTTCCCATCATTTGAAAGTTAATAATCATCATCTCGACATCCCTGATGGTGTTAAATTAATTCATAACATCCAAGACAGAAACAATCTACGCCTGGATTTGTACGAGGACCTTGAGATTTCCAGAGACATGAGGACCAGCCCCAATTGCGTTAATCGTCAAACAACTTTAAATCGTCCTTTCACTCCTATCCATCGACAACTATTCCCTTAATCCAACCCTAGTTTTCTCTCATTTTTCCTCTCACCCCCCTTCCCCTATACTCCTATTCTCCATTTCCCCCTCCCCCTCTTTTCCCACTACCCCACTAGTTTATAACAGTCTTCTCTTTCCATACTAATCACCCATTAACACATATCTCAACTTGCATTTCTTTTCAACTTCATTGCTGCCTCCCCCACTATCCCATCCCTCACACAGTTTTGATTCTTCTATTTTCCTATCCTTCATATTTTTCTCCACTCCTAGTCATTTCTGGTTTGACCTTGTGTCTCTGTCTCTTTTTCAGGTCCTCTATATCTCATCTCACTGTCTCATCTCCTGTCTCTTTGGAATGTTCTTCACACTCACTTATCCTGTTGCCTGTTATGTTACTTACTCATTTTCTCTCATCTCCGCTTACAATAATAAAAAAAAAAAAACACCATACATCCAATCACTCTGGTCTGTCATATATATCACTTTCCTTACTTAGTAACATTCTGTCACTGCTTTCTTTTTAGATTCTTAGACTTTACTTAACAATAGGATACTGCACACCTATATCCATTACGACCCATTCAGTCAAACTTCTTTCATAAGTTTTATTGCATTCACTATTCTTCTTTTTTCATCTATCTTTTCATTTCCATTCATATCAGGCAACTTCCAATATCCATTTATCCCAATTTAAAATAAAAATTTTTTCACATTTTGCATTTGTTTGATTTCAGTTACAATCACATACGTTCATAAAGTTTGTGCACTTAAATATATATCATTTAGTTCAGTCTATTTACTCCACTATCACCAATAGAAATCAATCTCATACTTTTCTATTTCATATACCCATTCAATTTAGATTCTTCTTTACATACTGACACCAACCCACAATTTGACCTATATTGGTAGCTCTCATTCTAATTATTTTATTCACTATTCCACGTTGGTAGACTATCAAGATACATTACTTCCAATTCATTCAGTCCTTTCAAAACTACATAAAGATGAATTAGACTTTATGTCACATAGTTTAATTTTATTATTTTATTACATACTCTCATTCATTTCACAATACTATATACAATCATATCCTTCACACATATATCTACCTCACTAACAGTAATCTTTAGTTATTTAATTTTGTTAACAACTATTTTCCAACTTTTAACAGACATAATTATTCATTACAATAGTATAATAATAAATTTAACACAACATATAGCCACCTTTTGTATATATACTGTTTTCTCGCAATATTCTACCGTTTACCTTCAACCTGTTGTCTGCTTGCCTTGTTAGGCAACCAACATTTCATCACATAAAAACACTCTTAAATTCTGGTTTTCTCGGCTTGTTTAGCTTTGTTTTTCCATGCAAGTCTAATTATCTTACTATGTAGTGTATTTCCTTGTTTCCACAAACTTAACTTTCAACTCGTCATTTCACATCCGATGACGTCACAACTTAAACCACGTAATATATCTGCATTAAATTTAATGAATCTATAAGTTATTCTGGAATAGAGAGTTGCTAATTTAAACTTTACAGTAGATTTTATTATTCAAATAATTTAAATTATTTTTGCAGACAAACCTCCGCATTTTATTAAAAAATCCAAAATCAAATGAAACTTTAACCAAAAATTGGCTTTATCTTGTCATGTCATGTCACCCTTGTCAAATTGTAAATCCACTTCATAATTTCTCAGTTGGTCTGTGCCCATTGAATTGGCAAGTACCTAGTATCTTCGAGCAGGGAACCATGGCACCCTTTTAGCATGTGTTCCACTTTATCCATTAACATCGACTTGTAGTCATAACATTTTAACATATTACATTATGTAAACCATATATGATGATGTTAACACTATTTACGGTGTGCTAGTTTCAAAATACTCGGCAGGATGTAAGTATTCCCACACTTTTTTCATTTTAACAGTCACATTTTTAACCCTTTGCTTTAATCTAACGTGGAAATACTTCATTCTAGGCACTGAAGATGTTCTGTTTAGAACGAAAACGTTCTGCAATCGATGACATTTTATAGTTTTTAAATAAACGATTTTATACCAGAATACATCTCGAAGTTTTTACTTCTGTATTGGTTTTTTAAACTATGGTATACAGCCAACTATTGGGATTTTCCCATTGATTTTTTTTTTTTATGCAATTTACTATTTTATTTGGGAATAAGCCACAATTTAACTTTGAAATTTTTATTTGACGTTTCGATTTCCACTTTGGAAATCGTTATCAAAATACAAAACATTAATAAATTAAGCATTTATTTAATTAGTTTAATTTAATTATATTTTGTATTTTGATAACGATTTCCGAAGTGGAAATGGAAACGTCAAGTAAATTTAATTTTAAACTTAAATTGTGGCTTATTCCCAAATAAAATAGTGAATTCTATTTTCACATTGCTATTAGTTACTTAAATATGAAGGGAAATTCCGTGCTTAAATAGGTTGAAATTTCGTGGATTTCATTCAGGGAGCCGACAAAACTCTGCCGGAAACCCAAATAATTGCCCGCGTTACGTTGAAAAATTTGCGGAAAAATCACCCGCTGCGAAAATGTTGATTAATAGCTGCATTATCTATATTTATTTATTAATATTATCACTAACTAAAAAAAATCTTTAAATGAAAATAATTCACTTTTTTTTCCGCGGGCCGCAAAAAAATGTATAAAGGGCCGCATGCGGCCCGAGGGCCGCACTTTGCCCACCCATGATGTATACAATATGCATGCGTACAATGCATGCATACAACTTTCTCTATTTTTTTTTGTGGAGTATTAAGCATTTATTTTTTTAGCTTAAAGAAGACATGGAAAATTATATGAAATATACACTCAGTAAAGCTGTGGTAGACTTATTTTTTTACAAGATGCCAATAAATTATACACCATTGTTACATCTACACTACAGTCGGTAGTTTATACGAATCGGCTTTCTGAAAACCTTCTTCCATTTTATTTGTTTATTTTTGTAAAACCCAAAATATGTCCTTACAAACAGTCTATCCACTTTAAACTAAACAAATTCACTATAAAACTCCACTTTAACCCTAATAAAACAAGAAGAGAACAAAATAAAATGACCTGAAACGTCAAACCGGTAAACAGTAACACTATGGGAATGGCGCGCGCTTGGGGTATGCAACTAGTGACGTCAGGCCAATAGAGAAGCGTTCTTGAAATTTAAAATAATGCTAGATTTCTAATAAAGATTTTTTATAGAAAGGCTTTTTCAATTTTGTTGATATTTTGGACAATTATTCCTAGGGTGTTTCTTAATCGTTTTACATGTTTGAAATGACTTTTTAATTTTTTGTGAACATCCCTATTCAAGGCCCGCTTCGGCAAGCCGTACCCAGATTGACTATTTGCTTGTAATAAGACGCTATGGAATATTAGCCGATAGGCAACCAATTATACATTCCCCGTATTTATTTGAATGATAAGTACGGCAGAAAAACAATCTGCCGAGCGCAGCGGTGATCTGCAAACGGCAACAAGATAAGTACGTACTTCTAGACCAGGGCGCATCTGTAAAAATATTAGTAACATTAATTTTAACGTCTGGGCGCATCTGTAAAAATATTAGTAACATTAATTTTAACGTGGACGTTGCGTTGAGAGGTGACTCATATTTGTTTGCAGAAATTGCTTGAAAATAACTCATATAATAATATTTGAGTTATCCTCCCACTCAAAAAGGTCCCGAACATTGTTTAAATAATCAACATGTCAAAAAATGACATCAATTCATTTTTTTATTATAACTTTAAAAGTATTCATTTTAGAGAAAAGTTGCACTGACATAAAAGTTGCGTAATTAAAGTTCCTACAATATAGGATTACCTAAAAATTTTTAAAATTGTCACCTTTGTTGCAAAATAGCAAAAACTGCGGAAAAATCATAAAAAGCAAGTATTCTCATTTTACGTTTTTCAAGCGTTTATGCTACACTTAGGACCTTCATAATTTTACCCAGAAAAACTATATCATATTAAAACAATACTGTGAATTTCATTTAGATCGGTTAATAGATTTTGCAAGATAAATTTTGCAATCCAGCTTTCGCAAAAAAAATCATTTTTTGAAAATGTTGCAGAACCGCAAATAAAGCAGACAGCAAGTTGAATTTATTTTTACTTAGGTATAGAAGAATACTGTACCTTTCTTCTATATGTAAAAAAAATTCAACTTGCTATCTGCTTTATTGTCAGTACTCCAACATTTTGAAAAAATTAATTTTTTTTTGCAAAATTTATTTTGCAAAATGTATTAAATCGATCTTAATGAAATTTACAGTATTGTTTTATTATATCATAAAGGTTTTCTGGTTAAAATATGAAGGTCGTAAGTGTAGCATAAATGGTTGAAAAACGTAAAATGCAAATACTTATTTTTTATGTTTTTTTCGCAATTATTGCTGTTTTGCAACAAGGATGAGACTTTTTAAAAATTTTTAACCAATCCTATTTTGTAGGAAATTTAATTACCCAACTTTTTGGGTAGAAGGAAAAAAATCGAAGTTTTTCTTAATTTTTTGACATTTTGATTATTTAAACAATGTTACGGACCTTTTTGAGTGGAAGGATAACTCAATTATTATTTCCAAAGAATTTTCAAAATATCTATTAGACAAGTTCATTAAAAATTATCCATCATTCTTTAATCAAATAAAATAAGAGAATCAGTTTTATATGCTGATCCTGATCTAAATATTTTCAGAAGGTGGGGTAAGTTACAAAATATGTTTAATTTTATATACTGCAATTCATTAGGTATAACAAACTGTTCCCGAATTTAATAAATTATTGTGCTCAAATGTGGGCAAACTCTGCCTCAAATGAACGGGATTTCTCTTGTCTCAAAAGAGTCAAAACGTATTGTCGAAACACCATGAAACAAGAGAGAATGTCAAACTTGTCTCAAATGTCAATAGAAAAAAACTTTTAAAACCTCTCCAAAACAATAATAAATTTTACAATGACGTTATAACCCATTTTGCTACTTCGAAACAACATAGACTAGAATTAATTTATAAACAGGTTTACAAAAAAAAAAAAAAAAAAATAAAAAAAAAACAAAAATCTTCTATGAAATTGAAGCCTTTTAATTAGATGGCATACCTATCTGAGGAGACGAAACCTTGCCGACCCTGTCCCTAAAGCCACAAGCCGCCACTGAACACCAACCAAAAGATATTATAATATAATATAGCTCAACAGGCCTTAAAGGCCCATGGCTTGCAATTTCTCCAAGGTTTTTCTCCATTCTCTCCTGTCCATGGCCGCAGTCCTCCAATTTGATATCCCGATTGTTTGCAGGTCTTCCTTACATGCTTCTAGCCACTTTTTCCTGGGTCGTCCTCTTCTTCTCTTTCCTTCCCCTCTCAGCAGCGAGTCCTTTGCCCACCTTCCGTCAGCCATTCTCGCAAGATGACCTAACCAACTTAGTCTCTTTGTTCTGACCATCTGGCTTATTTCTGGTTTCCGGTACAGCTCTCTGATATCTGCATTTGTTCGTCTCCTCCAAACGTCTTCATCGTTTTTTACTCCCCCGAATATCTTCCTTAGGACACTCCGCTTCCAGATGTTCAGCACATTTTCTTGGTTTTTGTTCATGACCCATGTTTCGCTCCCGTAAAGAACTGTGGGCTGGATCACTGTTCTATAGAGTCTTAATTTTGCCTCTCTGGAGATGTTTTTGGCTCTTAGTAGTTTGTGTAGGGCTCCGACTGTCTTTCTTCTTCTCGAGATTCTTTTTTCAATTTCCTGGCTTTCTTCCCCTTTACTTGTTAGCGTTACTCCTAGATACTCAAACTCCGTCACCTTTTTGAAGCAATACTCTTTATTCTCGTTGTTTGTGGTAGTTTTCAGTTGTGTGTCTTCATCTGAGGTCTGTCTCATTTCCATATACTTTGTTTTTTGCTCATTAATTCTCAGTCCATACTGCTTAGCCTTTACTTCAAAGAGTTTGAAAATCCTCAGCAGTTCCCTTTCCGTTCTTGCCATTAGCACTACATCGTCCGCAAAGGCCAGATCCTGGTTTCTGTTGTCAAAGATCATACCTTTCGTTCGTATTCCACTCTCTCTCAATATGGCCTCCAACAAGAAATTGAAAAGTACTGTGGACAGCGGATCTTCCTGCTTTAATCCCCTTTTAACTTCAAATTTTCCCGACAGGCTTCCTTCTATCCTTACTCTGTTGTCGGTCTTCACTAAGGTCATTTTTACGAGTCTGATCATCTTTTCCGGAATTCCAAGTACTCTTAGGGCCTGGTACAAACGCCTTCTTATCACAGAATCGTAAGCTTGTTTGAAATCTATAAAGAGGAGGTTTAACTTTAACTGTTGCTCGTATGTACTGCTCTGAATCATTTTCAATACGAATATTTGATCTATGGTGGATCTGCTCTTTTTGAATCCTCCCTGGTATTCACCAACCTGCTCGTTTAAGTGCCTTTCCAGTCTGCTTCTTACGACTCTGGCGAATACCTTATATGTTACGTCTAGGAGAGTGATACCCCTATAGTTTTCACACACTGCTCTATCTCCCTTCTTATGAATGGGACATACTATGGCCTCTCTCCATACTTCCGGCATTTCCTCTCGCTCCCAGATTTTCGTCAACAGGCTACATATTCGCGTTATAAGTGCTTCTCCCCCATGCTTGATTAATTCTGCAGTAATACCATTGCTGCCTGCACTTTTGTTGTTTTTCATACTATGTATGATTTCTCTTATTTCTTCCCCATTTGGAGTCTCTACTGTTTCCGCCGGGCCTCTGACTTCCTCTACCATTTCCTCTTGTTCCTCATCACTTCCATCAGGTTCCTCATTAAGTAGCTCTCTAAAATGCTCCTCCCATCTACTTAGCTTCCCCTGCTTATCTCCTATTAGGTGCCCTTCCTTGCTCGTGTAGTAGTTCTGTTTTCTTGCACATTGGTCACTGCTCCTTTTCGCCTCCTGGTAGAAGTTTCTTCTTCATCATCATTGGCTCGACAGCCCTTTCTGGGTCTTGGCCTGTTCCAGGATTCTTCTCCACTCTGATCTGTTTCGTGCTTTTTTTCTCCAGTTTTTTATTTTTAAGGTTTTTATATCATTTTCTATTTGTTCTAAATATCTCAGCTTCGGTCTTCCTCTTGTTCTTTTTCCTACTGGCATCTGTTTGAATATTTTGTTTGGTATTTCGCCTTCTTCCATTCTTTCTACATGTCCCATCCAACGCAGCCGTTCTATTTTAATGAATGTTATGATATCCGGATCCTGGTATATTTCGTATAGTTCAAAGTTGTACCTTCTTCGCCAAATTCCATTTTCTTTTGTGCCCTTATATATGTGTCGCAAGATTTTCCTTTCAAAGGTGGCTAGCAATGTTTCCTCTCTTTTAGTGAGTGTCCAGGTTTCTGAGCCGTATGTGAGTACCGGCCTTATTAAGGTTTTTTATATTTGGCATTTTGTTTTCCTTGCGACGTTGTCAGATCTTAGTTGCTGAATTAAGCCATGGTAAGTTTTATTGGCAATAAATATTCGCCTCTTCACTTCCTCTGCTACGTTATTATCAGATGTGACTAGGGATCCCAAGTATGTAAAGTTTTTACCCCCTCAATGTTGTATTCTCCTATTGTTATATTTTGTGGCTGCCTTATTTCTGTGTTTTTACTTACCTGCATATATTTTGTTTTGTTCTGGTTGATTTTAAGGCCACTATTTTGTGCAGTTTCTTACATTTTTATTAATATAATGCTCTTCAATCTCTTGAAGCTTTTTATCCATATGCTCCCTTTTCTTACTCCTACACACTTTTGTCGCGTTTCTTCTCGCCGCTTCATATTCATTCCTGATTTCTTCACTTGGTTTATCCATATATTTTAGTCTTGCCTCATTCCGTGTGTTAAGACTTTTCTTGCAATCGGTTTCAAACCATTCTTTGTCGCTCCCCTTTTTAACTTGACCCAACCGCTTTTGAGCTGCTTCCTTCATAGCGTCTTCTATAATTCCCCACTCCATTTCAATGTCACCTTGCTCTTCGCTCTGAAGTAGTTTTGCTGTCACGTCTGTCTGGAAGTTTTCGGCGGTTTCTTTTTTCTTTAGTTTGGCAACGTCATGTTTTTTATTTATTATTCTCTGTTCTGTGACCTTTGGGATAGTTTCTCTTAATTTCGTAATCATTAGTATGTGATCGGAATCTGCGTCTGCTCCTCGGTAAGTTCTAATATCTCTTATTAATTTCGCGTGCTTACTCTCCACTAGGACGTGGTCGATTTGGTTGCGTGTTCTGCCGTCTGGAGCGATCCATGTTTCTTTGTGGATTTTCTTGTGGTCGAAGTAAGTACTCATAATTCTCAAGTTGTTCTCTTGCGCAAAGCCTACCAGCATCTTCCCATTCTCGTTACTTTCGTCGTGTTTACTTTTACCTCCAGTAGTTTTTCGGTACATCTCTTCATTCCCCACTTTGGCATTCAAATCACCTATTACAATTTTAATAGGTATCATATTTTGGAATTTGATTATATATAATTTCAATATTACCACAGAAATCCTGTTTTACATTTTGATTTTTATTCTCTGAGGGAGCATGCACATTTATTAGACTTAGTTTTCTAGTCTTACCTCTTAGTCTCAACCTACAAATCCGTTCAGATATGGTCTCGAACTCCACTATCGCACTTTGCAGCCGGTCACTAACTATAAAACCAGTTCCCAACATCCGGTCTTCGCCACCACTACTGAAAAAGCTGTAACCAAAAGATATAAAAACGATAAATCCAAACTACATTAATTACTTATCCTGTTCATTCCCACTGGAACATAGGGCATCTACTGTTATAACCCTCCCCCATTTGGATGTACTTTGAGCTCTAAACGCTTCTTCTCTCCTCTTCTTCTTAGCTCAGGCGATACTCGTTAGTCTCTGGCACTTGGTCATAAGACCTTTGTACCAAACCCTGTTCTTCTCCTTAAACTTTACTAAGTCCTGTGATCTCAACGAAGGTCAACAGTTTTCTTATTGGTATTTTTAGGATCTCTTCTGGTGCAAACCTTATTTGACCAGTGAAGTCCTGCCTTACATCACCCAGCACACTGCAATGGCATAGTATGTGTATGACAGTTTCTTCTTCCATTTCGCACTTTCTGCACCATGGTTCATTCACCTTACCTAGTTTGTATAGGTGATTTCTTAAACGGCAATGTCCAGTCACCATTTCAGTGACCGTTTTGATCTCTCGTTCATTGAGGTTCATCAAACTGTTCGAGAGTTTTTTATCAATATTCATGATTATTTTTTAGTCTGAATTTGCCCTTGAGTGGTTCTTCATTTATTTTGATGATTCTTTATCAGCAATTTCTGAACCTCGTTCTTCATAGCATCTTTAGTGATGCCACAGAAAGGTTCTGGGCCTTCAAAAGTTTCTCTCGAGCCTTGTTTCGCTAACA
Source organism: Diabrotica virgifera virgifera (assembly GCF_917563875.1). NCBI lineage: Eukaryota > Metazoa > Arthropoda > Insecta > Coleoptera > Chrysomelidae > Diabrotica > Diabrotica virgifera. The sequence goes on from NC_065450.1 coordinate 88,287,991, forward strand.
TATCTGCTCGTTCGTTCCCATGCACCCCTTCATGACCCGGCACCCATATTAAAGACACTTTATTGTCTTAGAAGAGTGCTACCCGCGGGTAGCGGGTAGGACTCTTCTGCGACCCCGGTAGAAGACAAGCTGCTACAAGGAATGGCGTCCTTGCCCTACGCTAGCTACTGACTTTCTCCTCTATCCCAAGCCCCAGGAGATGTCAGGTCCTTAACCTCTCCTCCCATACACCCCGATTTCCACGACCTATATATCCTACCCCTATTCACCGAATGATTTCCGGTATAAGCAATCCCCACTTTCTGACCAACGGCTTTGGGCGGATGAGTTGGAAAGTGGTAGGGCACCCTTTTGTCCTGGGGTTGAAAAATCGGCCTCGAAGGCGGAGGAATCAAAAGCATGGTCAACGGCATAAGGATGTAGAAGAAAAGGGAAACCACTACATTAAAGATCCCTATGGATATCCCTAGTACAATCATCATGGTCTTAGTAACCAACAACGGCGTTACCGATCATGGCCCTCGGAAGCCAAGATCCGACAGGGGAGGAAAGTCAAGGCCTCTCAGGTCATTAATCAGCGAAATCCTTGTCAGAAGAACGGAGGAGAAAGAATAAGACTGTCAAACACTAGAATTGGAACCTGGAATGTTCAGAGTATGTTTCAGCCTGGTAAGATGCACAATAATATTCAAGAAATGAACAGGTTGAATATTGATGTACTGGGTATCAGTGAATCCAGGTGGCCCAACTCAGGTTGTTTCTCAACAAATGAAGCCACAATATATTATTCCGGTAGCGAGGAAAATCAACATCGACACGGCGTGGCAGTCATAGTTAATAAAAAATCTAATAGAGCAGTAGAAGGCTTTTTCCCTATCTCAGAAAGAGTAATGGCATTAAAGTTAGTGACATCTCACGCCAGATTGAACTTGATACAAGTGTATGCTCCTACGGCGAATACCTACGAAGAAGAGGTTGAGTTGTTTTATCGGGATATCGAAGAGACACTGCAAATAACGAAAACTAGAGAAATCACGATAGTCCTAGGTGATCTCAACGCAAAGATTGGAAGGGAGCAAAGCGGAAGGTGTGTGGGAAATTATGGTCTGGGAAATCGTAACGACAGAAGAGATCGTCTAATACAATTTTGCCGAGAGCATAATTTGATTATTACAAACACATTCTTCAAGCTACCAACAGACGACTCTATACATGGCGATCGCCCGCAGATACATCGGAGAAAATAGTTAGGAACCAGATAGACCAGCGGTTCTCAATCTTTTTGTGCCATGTACCACCAAATACTTTTTATTATTTTTGGTACCACCTAACTGAAATACATATCTAACCAGGTGATCTAATTAACTATAATAGTGGTGCTGATTTTGGCTGTATTTGCGTTTTGTGTACCACCTCAAAAATGAAATGTACCACCAGTGGTACATGTACCACAGATTGAGAACCGCTGAGATAGACTACATTATGATAAATGAAAGATACCGTTATGCTGTTAAAGCTGTGAAAGCATATCCCGGAGCAGACGTGGCCTCAGATCATAACCCACTTATCGTCAGGATTACATTCACACTTAAAAACATTAAAAGACATCAAAGAACTCCTACAATAGACACAAGTAAGCTTAAACAACAAGATATAAAAGATTGCCTCCAACATGAACTGCATATGAACTGTAGCAAACTGAACATAGACACCAATGATATTGACGAGCACTGGGATCGACTAAAACATTGCCTATATTCCTACTACTAGAACCGTGCAAAGAAATACTGAACGACGAGATACTCAATATGATGGAACAACGGAGACAACATAAGAACAAAGATAACAATAAATACAGGGAGATAACCACCAGATAAGAAGGATGATAACAAGGGCGGATCCAGGACTGATTTTAGGGAGGGGCCATGAACTTTTTTGGGGAGGGGTACCGGGGGTTCTTGGGGTAATTTTTAAAAATTAGGGTTACAAGGTGAGTTTTAAGGCAATTTTGACACACTTTCAAGTGCCATAAAGACATTCAAAACTGATCGTTATTAAAGTATTATTAAAGTCAGTACCGATTCCTACACATTTCTTCAGATCCAAGTGCAGTTCTTTCAACAAGTTTAATACTATTTTTCCCAATACTTCTTCTGTCACGCCTTGTTCTTCCCCTCTTTCTTGATTTTCACTAATTATTTTTATGTTCTCATACGCGTAAATGAACTTGACAAAGTCTTTACGAATTTTGTTATTTTGTATGTATTTCAAACTAAGAGAAAGCTATTCCACGTGGGATATTCGGTCGTTTCGTCAAATGTAACAGTGTAATAATTTGCAGTTTGAACTTGATTCATGACTTGTTCAATTATTTCTTCACCACGTGTTATCAATTGACTTTGGCTGGTGCTACTAATGTATGTTACTCGGGAAGATGCTGTGGATAGGTCTTGTTTAAGAGATTTATCTCCTGATGCGATTTTAAACCTGAACAATTCCTCTTATTACTAGGCACAACATCTTCGTCCAGAAGCAGAAGGCCATCCTCACGATGGCCTCTTAGAGGAATATTTTGTCAACCTAAGAACACTATAGACTCTACTATTGGTCGTAGTCTTTCTCTATTTTCTTGTATCTATTTAGACCTCTTAAAGTCTATCTGTTTATTGACTTTTGTTGGTTGAGATAACTTCATAGAAAATTCAGCCCAACGTGAACGCACTCCATACGCACGTAGTATGATGTCTTTTTATGGGTTCGTAAAGCTCCGTCTTTGCTCATGAGTTTGGCAAAAGATGTTAAAGGTTTCGTGACAAGGCTTTGGGCTGCCACCTCTTTATTGTGACCATATTTTATTTATTATCCCTTTTTAATCTGCGAAATTACCAATCAACTCCTTTGTTCTAAATGCTAGTGACCCAAGTAACGCTTCATTTCTTTTTTTATTCTTTGTGTGTACCGAATATGGAAATTGATACGATTTTGATGGCTGCCAAGGTCGTTCTAATAATTGTCACTTTGTAAAATTATATCAACATTTTGACTTACAAAACATCCTATGTCAGTCTTAAAGCTTCCGTTACCCCTTTTTTCAATTCTAGTCCAGAGGGCGTATTTCTTCCCTGTTTAATACATATTATATATGTGTTTGAAACTAAAAACATTTGAAATGCAAATATTTAATTTTATATTTTTTTAAATTCTCGGAGGGGGCCATGGCCCCCTCCCTGGATCCGACCTTGGATGATAAAGCAGGCAAAAGAAAAATACTTTGAAGAGAAATGCAAAGAGATCGAGAACCTTCAAAAAAGATACGATCTATTTAATCTACACAAGAAAGTAAAAGAAATGGCAGGGCTAAGAAAACAAAATCTCACTGGTGCACTTCTGGATCGACACGGGATTACTATAACACAGACCGATGAGAAAGTACAACGCTGGGCAGAATACATAGATGAACTGTTCGATGATGAAAGAGGAGACCTGGAAAACATAGAACTTACTTCAGAAGAAATAGGTCCAGATATCACAAAAGAAGAAATAGCACACGCATTAAAAACAATGAAGAACGAAAAAAGCCCTGGTCCTGACATGCTTCCTATCGAATTAATAAAAATTATAGATGAACAGCACATTGATGTTCTAGTTATACTTTTGAACCAAATTTATAGCTCAGGCGTATTACCCAAAGAATGGTTAACGTCGATCTTTGTTTGTCTCCCCAAAAAGAAAAACGCAAGAGAATGCGCCGATTACCGCACCATCAGCTTGATGTCCCATGTGCTGAAGTTGCTACTGAAAGTCATCCATAACCGAATATATCATAAATTGGACATAGATATTAATGATACACAATTTGGGTTTCGCAAAGGCCTAGGAACGCGTGAAGCTCTTTTCTCACTTAATATCCTAATACAAAGGTGCCTAGACGTCAATCAAGATATATATGTCTGTTTTATTGACTATAATAAAGCTGTTCTGAAGCTATTTCCTTGTGGCATTTTTATAATTACGTATTTTTTATGAGAAATAAGCCACAATTTTAGTGGCTTATTTCCCATAAAAAATACGTAATTATAATAAAGCTTTCGATAAAGTACGACATGAACAATTAATGAATGTCCTGAAATTAAAGAAGATAGACTACAATGACCCCAGGATCATATCTAATTTATACTATAAGCAGCGAGCAAAAGTACGTGTTAACGAACAGTTGTCAGAGGAAATTGAAATTAGACGTGGGATGAGGCAGGGATGCGTATTGTCTCCAGTTCTCTTTATAGTAATGCCTACTCGGAAGAGATCCTAAAACAAGCTCTTGAGGGTGAAACAGCTGGAACAAGGGTGAACGGAGTTCCCATTAACAATATTAGATATGCGGATGACACTGTCGTCTTAGCCGAAAATATTGAAGATCTTCAGAGACTGGTTAACAGAATAGCGACATATAGGCAAGAATACGGTTTAACAATGAACATCAAGAAGACAAAATTTATGAGAATATCTAAAACTCAAAGAAATAACGAGAATCTCTTCATAAACGGAACCAACGTCGAACAAGTAGACCAATATGCATATCTTGGAACAATGATCAACTCCACAAATGATTACTTCCAGGAGATTAAAATTAGAATAGAAAAGGCTAGAGCGAATTTTAACAAAATGAGAAAAGTGCTCTGCACAAGAGATCTAAGGTTAGAGCTAAGAATAAGGTTGGCTAGGTGCTACGTTTTCTCGACTTTGTTTTACGGAATGGAAGTTTGGACCTTGAATGCGGCATCAATGAAAAAACTGGAATCATTCGAGATGTGGGTATATAGAAGAATTCTAAAAATATCATGGACAGAACACGTCACAAACAAAGAGGTTCTGAGAAAGATGAATAAAGAAATGGAAGTCTTAAATACAATTAAAACCAGAAAATTGGAATATCTCGGATATATTACACGTGGAGAAAGATACAACTTGCTCCAACTCATTATGCAGGGAAAGATTCAAGGAAAAAGAAGCATAGGGAGACGCAGAATATCGTGGCTGCGCAACCTGAGAGAATGGTACGGATGTACATCAAACGAACTTTTCAGAGCAGCCGTCTCCAAGGTCCGAATAGCTATGATGATTGCCGACCTCCGCCACGGAGATGGCACTTGAAGAAGAAGATTGTCTTTTGCCAGATTATTGAGGAGATCTTTGCAGTTTCTCACCAGGTTTGATTTGGTGAGAGGATTCTTTACAGCCAGAATAGCCGATTGGCTATCTGTGAAAATGTTGATTCTCTTAGCTTTAGGGTCTTCATTAATGATTTCATCAATGCAGGCCACCAAAGCAAAAACTTCAGCCTGGAACACCGTTGTATGTTGACCTAGGTTGTAAGATTTATTATAGTTACATGTTTGTCCATAGACTCCTGATCCAGTACCATGGGCAGTTTTAGATCCATCAGTGAACCATATTAAGTCTCCATTAATATTTGGGATTTTTTGTTCTCTAGATGGTATAATTCTGTTAATCTTCTCAGTGAAGATTAGTTCTGGTGTCATCATCATATCTGAGTTCATCACAAAGATGGATTCCTCAAGTATAGTCCCAATAATGTTTGTATGGCTATTCAATACATAATTTGGCCTCCAAGTATTGTTTGCTTTGAGTCTCAGGATGGCCATAAAGGCTACCGTCGAAATATATAATTCCAGCGGAGGGAGACCTGTGATATAGCCTCTAATGAAGCCGTTCCTGTACTATTCAAGGCTCCTGTTATATTTAGAAGCGCTTGTATTTGTAAGGTGGTAAGAGTGGTCACACAAGATTGCAAAGCCGTCTTTTTCCACCAGAGTACTGACCCATAAGTGACTGTCGGTCGTATCACTGATGTGTACAACCAACATATCACCTTTGGTTTCAATCCCCAGGTTTTACCTACAACTCGTCTGCAGTTCCAGAAGAGTCGCTTAGCCCTATTGGTTATATTGTTAATATGAGTATTCCAATTGAGTTTCGAATCTAGGGTTACCCCTAGATACTTAACCTCATTGGTTCTTTCCAGTACCTCTCCAAATAATTTCAGCTCACTCAGTCCAGTAAGCTTCCTCTTATTTGTAAAGGCTACCAGTTTAGTTTTAGAAGGGTTCACGGAGAGGTTCTCTTTCAGACACCAGTTCTCTATGTAGTGAAGGGCATATCGCATCTGATACGCAACAGTGCTGGGAAATTTTCCCCTAGTTACTATTACGATATAATCTGCGAAACCCTGGACCCAGATTCCTTGGGCGCTTAGCCCATGAATCAGATCATCGACAACTATGTTCCATAATGACGGTGACAATACACCGCCTTGAGGCATCCCTTAGTTGCCCTCAGATTTATGGTATCTTCATGCGAATCTATGGATACTATTCTACTCTGAAGCATCTGAATAATCCACTTGCACGTTGTGTTGTTGATTTTCTTCATCACCAGTGCGCTTTGTATAGACTAGATTCAGGTATTATCAAATGCACCTTCTATATCTAAAAATGCAGCAAGGGCGACTTCTTTCTGATGCAGACTCCTTTCGAGTTCCGACACTAGATTGTGCAAGGCGGCTTCACCTGATTTCCCTGCCTGATACGCCCATTGCCGTTGGTGCAGTGGATTTTCATTTAAATTGTTTTTCTTGATGTCTTCATTCAAGATTTTTTCCATGGTTTTTAACATGAATGAGGTCAGACTTATAGGCCTGTAGGATTTTGCTAAGGTGTAATCTGTTTTTCCTGGTTTGGGAATAAACGCCACCCTTGCCCTTCTCCAAGCTTTGGGAATATCCCAGAGCATGGCTAGCTCTAAATATTGTGATCAGGGGACCCATGATTATTTCCAGACCCTCCTGGAGAAGCTTAGGAAATATACCATCTGGTCCCGCAGTTTTATAAGGTTAAAAAGTTTCAATAGCCCATCTGACCTTGTGAGAACCAAAGATCTCGTCAGAGGTCAGCCAGTCACTTTTGGTTGGGCTATTGTTTGCTTGATGATTGTTATTACCAGTTATTACCAGTCAATTGCGTCTACCCTGGAAAGTGAACACTTAAAAGATGCTCTACAGCCTCCTTATCTGTGTCCGTATACTTGCCATTGGGCAATTTCATTGACTTGGCTTTGTTAATGTTATCTCTTTAGGATTCTGTTAACCCTGGCGCTTTCAGGTACACTTTCAATGTTTTCACAGAATTCTCTCCAGGATCTTTCCTTAGCGGATTGGATTTTCTTATTGAATCTTATGGCGTTTATAGACCTTAGGAAGGCATACGACACCGTGCCAAGGAAAGAACTGTACAAAGCAATGACTAAAATAGGGATACCACCTAACCTAACAGAAGCAATCAAAAACATGTACAGTGGAAATGAAGTAAATATAAAAATCGGAAACAAGGTAGTTGCTAACTTCAAAACAACAAAAGGATTACTACAGGGATGCCCAACGTCACCGACTCTATTTAAAATATTTTTAGAACACGCACTAACAACTTGGAAGACAAAGTGTAGGGGTATGGGAATACCGATAAGGGACGATTATCTCTACACATTGTGTTTTGCAGACGATCAGGTGGTGATGGCTCAAGATGAAGAGGATATCAGTTACATGGTAAGAAAACTAAAAGAGGAATACAAAAAGGTGGGCCTGGAAATAAATATGGAGAAAACGGAATACTTAGTAATATCGGAAGAAGACGTAAAAAACTTAGAAGTAGAAGAACAAGTTGAAATAAAAGGAACGAAGAATTTTAAATATTTGGGCTTTATAATGTCGAGAAGCGGAACAACAGAAGCAGAAATAAAAAGTAGATTGGGACAAACAAGATCTTGCATCAGACAACTCCATAATGTAATCTGGAATAAAAACATCAAGGGAAAACAAAAAGAATGATATACCAGACAATAGTAAGAAGCATCATGACATATGCCGCAGAAATTTGGGTCATAAACAAAAAAACCCAAAAAAGCATTCTGGCAACCGAAATGGAATACTGGAGAAGATGCTGTGGTCTCACCAGAAGAGACAGAATAACAAATGAGGAGATAAGGAGAAGAATGCAAGTGGAAAAAGATGCCCTGCAATATATAGACGAGAGAAGACTGAAATGGTACGGCCACGTACGCAGAGCAGAAAACACTTGGATAAACAAGGTTGCAGAATGGAGCCCAAGAGGAACGAGAAGAAGAGGACGACCTAGAAGATCTTGGAAAAATGAAGTCGACGAAGCCATGTCTAAGAAAGGATTGGAAGACGGAGACTGGGAAGATAGAAAAAAATGGAAGTCCTGGCTGACGGAAGGGAAACGGCATTAGCTGTAGACAACCCTTTATATATATATATATATATATATATATATATATATATATATATATATATATATATATATTTTCTTATTATAGGTTTTCAGTTTAGCCTTATATGCTTCCCAATCACCTGATTTCTTCGTCGCCCTATTGAAGAGCCGTCTTGTTTCTCTTTTGAGATTAGACAGCTCCTTATTCCACCAAGTTACTTGCCTGGGAGGGCGACTTTCTTTTAACGGGCAGTTTTCCTCATATGAGACGACTATTGCTTACTGCAACCAGTCTACGGCGTGGTAAATTTGCATTACTCCTCTTGATTTAAAAACAGACCATAATGCTGCAATGCAAATCAACAACATTTAGGAGACTACTAGCACCCACTTAGTCGTTTGACTGCGTATTAGGGAGTTTTGTTAAAATTTTCAAAAGTGCAGAGCGAGAGTCCGTACGCAAACTCTGGAAGGTTAAATTAATTTTAAAATGTAGATATAGGGTTCTCCGTACTCAGTTCTTGAAAAAGTTATTAGTTCTTAGAAATCCTCGATTCCTGAAAGCATTCGATTTAAATTGAAAAAATCTTTATAATTGTTCTGTATTTTTTAACATCTTGTTAGAATCTACACTGTGGGCCAAAATAAAAGAGTACATTTTTTAGGTGAAAATAACTTTTTTTTGTTTTTTGGGTGATTTAATTTATTTTTGCAGGGCTAATAGCCTAACATGTCCTCAGCATGACTGCAAAGGAAGCAAAAATAACGTACAGGGTCGGATTTATAAAAAAAATTATATAACGGTGCATTTGAGCTCGCTGCAAATGGAAACTGTCTTAGCTAAAATTGAACTGATGTGCTTTTTGGTAGGTTAACTATCCAGAACACTTCAGTAAAAGGAAAATTTTTCAAAATTACCGGATACGCAAAATATTATTTTTTTATTTAAATAAAGTTCAGAATTTGTAAAATACCATTTTTTACTTAAGTTAGGAAATTTTATTCGAGTACTTTTCTAATATGTTCACCAGAACGAAACCCTCTTAACACTAAGTTAGATAAGTTGAATGGGTTGCATATGCGAGTTCATTTTGAATGAAGTAAAAGAGAGACTTACTCGAAATAATTTATTGTTAACTCCCGGCAACCGGTTTCGCTCTCTATAATATGCAGAGCATCTTCAGGTCAACGGGTCAACATCTTTTCCATCGTTTTTGTCTCATATTAGCAGTAATTTTAGTTAAATGTCTTAAGAATTTCTCAAATGCTCAAATACGCCAATTTTACTTAATAAGCCATGGCTTAGGTTGCCATGGAATTTGTTTGACATTTATAGTTAAATAAGTAAATTGGCCAGTTCATAATGCCACTTTTAAGGAAAGAGGGCAGAATATTAATTAAATAGGTATTACTGTGAAAAATATAATTATGGTGTAAGAAAAATTGTAAATGCATTTCCTGAGAATAATTGGCATATTGGAACGATAGGAAAGTTCTTAAGACGTCTTAGTAAAACCCATGGGTCTATTGAACATAAAAGTGGAAAAGGAAGGAAGCGTAGCTCAGGAACTGAAGAAAATATTGCTAGAGTAAGGGTTGTTTAGGAAATTTGCAACCTAGCCAATCCGTTGGAACAAGGCAAATCGCAAAAGAAACTAGAATTTCCTGCACATCAGTTCGAAGAATTATTAAAGAAGATTGCCATCTTAAAGTATTTAAAAAAGTTTACTGTCAAAGACTTGCTGGCAATGTAAGAGAAAAACGACTGGAAAGATGTAATTTGCTATTAAGAAGATTCCGCTCTCATGAAAACATTAGAAAAATATGGTTTTCAGATGAAAAAATGTTTTATTTACGGCCTCCTAAAAATACCCAAAATAATAGGTTGTATTCTGACATACCATTTAAGAGAGAAATTCCTCTAGAGTATCTTTTAATTGAATGAAGTCATTTGTCAAAAGGTGTAATGGTCTCTGTTGCAGTATCTATGTTGAGAAAATCTCGTCTGATTTTTTTGATGCCGGGGTAAAACTTAATTCAGAAAGATATCAAGAACAAATCTTATTGAACCATTTACCTGAACAAAACCTATTACCTGAAGTTGAAGAAGTATTTTATGATTACACTTTTCAGCAGGATGGTGCTCCTTCGCACACTTCCTACAATACAAGGATATTCTTGAGTGAAAATTGCCCAGACTATATTGAGCCAGAGATGTGGCCACCTAACAGCACAGCTAAATCCGGTTAACTATTCAATTTGGGAAATTTTCGAACAAAATTTGTATGACTGACAACAATTTGAAACCATCGAACAGCTCAAAGAAAGAATGCAGTTTATTTGGAACAATTTTGAACAGGGTGTGCCTAATAAATGGGGCTATCAATAATTTATGGCGGAGATGACTTCAAGCGCAGACTACAGGCAAAAGAAAAAGGACGAAGCGAAGACTAACAAAAACGAGAATGGGGAAGAACTGCCGCACGACGGCAAAATGGAAGAAAGAGAGGAGCAAAAGAGGTTTGAGGAAGAAATGTTAAAGTGGCATCAGAATCAGCCAAAAATAAACAGGTCGGGTCCCATAACACACTGGACATTATTGGACAACATGCTAGAAGAAAATAATAGAGAAGACGAAGAGAAAGAAGGAGATGCAGGGGAGGGGGAACCCTCGTGAGAAATAATAGAAGTGGAAGGAGAAGAAAATAAAAGAGAAGAACAAACGGAGACACACTGGCAAAAAATTGGAGATAGTATTCTTCAAACATTATTGTTTGACGACGAGGATTATGAAGCAATACAACAGTCCAAAAAAAAGAAAGGGGATAGCCTCGAGCAAAACGAGAGATTCAAAAAAGAGAAGAGGGAAGAGACCGCCGACTACCTCGAGGAGACAGAAAATGAAAGGATCCTGAGAAAGCTGAAACAAGTATTGGAAATATTAAACAGCAAAGGTCCCATATAGGAGAACACAAAATAAAAGCTAGAAAGCTAATTGGGGAAATATATATTCAGAACAAAACTGGCCTGAACCAAAGTCAAAAGACACAAGCGGAGGAGGAGAGCATTAGATGCGAACAATGAAAAATAAAAATAGAGCGAGAAAGGCAAAGAAAGGAGACTGAGAAGATAATTGAAGTATTAAACAAAGGGAGGGACATAAATGACTTCAACCAAATATATGAAAAGGAGTGGGAGGAAACAGTCTATAAAAAAACAAAATGGAAACAAGGGGGCTTGCGAGAAATAATAGCTAAGAAAGAATGCCTGATAGTAACAAAAAATTAAATAAAAGAGAGTGGGATAGAAAGCGTAATACGCACTATCAGAGAAGAAGTGCACGAAATCATAGAGGGCTGTCAAGAGGGAAACGTGGAGTACATAGAAAATGGGAACAGAAGCTCCATGGCAACTTTAATGAGAGAATGGTATACCTATGTCGCTAAAATTAAGGATCAAGGTATACCTATACGAAGTGGCTGAGAAGGACCTAAAACAAATTAAAGAGAGGAAGGAGCCGCCCGAAATAATACGGGTAGTAATAAATAACGAAATAAACAAAGAGAAGGTACGAAAAGGAGTGGTAGGTGGGAAAATAGGAGTGAAGGTGGATAAACTTAAAAAATCGAAGGGGTATGGACATCCTCGTGAAGCTTAAAGGAAGTGGGGCTACAGAAAAGCTAAAAAGGGAGATGGACACGAGGAAGTCCGGTATTAGTATGGCAGTAAGGCGCAAAGAGAATTATTTCACGATAACTGGTCTGGACCCAGGGGTCACGGACATGTATGCTTGTATGAAGCCATACAAGCATACATCGGAATACTACAGGACGAGGTAGACATAAAAATGCTACGAACAAACCAGCACGGAGAACAAGTGGCAACTATATAGCCGTGCGCCCTACGAAAGCGGAGGAATTGAGACGATATACTACGATAGCGATAGGCTGGGTGTCCTGTCCCATTATGGAGAGGTTCACCCCGATGAGGTGCTACAAATGTCTCCATATTATGGGCATAGCACGTTTGAATGTAAAAGAGAGAGAGCAGGGTAGCGTGAAAACAGGCTATACGGCGGTGCAGTGTGGCAACACTGCATTCTGTCTCACCTGTAATGAAGAAGGTCATCGCATGGGGACCGCATGCAATGCCCAGCTTATCGGGCGTGGGTGTACGGCAGTGGAAGGGAAAGGGAACCCCAAAAGGGTGCGTAAGAAAAAAAAATAAAAGTAAGGTGAGAGATGGTTTCCCGGAGAACAGAAATGGACCCCTATACAGCCCACCTACGAAACAGGAGGCCACCACAGAGTTTCACGGAAAATACCCTATGCACACCATTATTTGAATTTAATAAATTTTATTTATACACTCTATTTATTCAACTTAATTATTCAATTTTATTTATTATTTTTACATGTTATTTTATTCTAGTATATATACATTTTATTTCTTTTATTTATTTATTGATTTTGTCTATACCTATTTATTTATTCATCTTAGTTCTTAGACATTTTAACTTAATAATAGGATGCGAATCCGCTGCAGATGAGACCTCGGGGAACTGGACCTAAATGGACCTCAAGGATCGACCTGGTATAAGGATACTGCAGGTGAACGTGGGTAGAGCGCGCAGATCTTGTCCACGTAAAAGCCTACAAGCTAGAAACAGCTCATCGTCCCCGAACCAAATAAGATAATTACATCGGTCGGTGGGTGGGTACAAGATAGCGAGCAAAACGTGGCGATGTTCATTAGGAATGGGAATATGGGAGTGAATGCCATTGTCAGGGGGGGAAATCATGTCCTCATCAGACTAAGGGACTTCAGCCTCCTGGCATGTTACGGGTCTCCGAATATCCGTCTACCTAGATACAAAGACATAATAGATGAGATAATGAGTACCGCCGCGAACGAAAAAGAAATTATGATCGCCGGGGACATCAATGCGAAATCTAGGTTGTGGGGTTCCCCCATAAACAACAAAAAGGGAGAACTCTGGAATGAGTGGATAGCCCAAACTGGTCTCCAAGTTCTAAACAATAATAAACCTACGTTCGTAAGGGGCGGCAGTCAAACGTATATTGACGTTACTATTGCAAGCGAAGGGCTATCAAGAAGAGTCCACGATTAGGATGATTTCGTTGATCAGTTATTTACCTACCACCGATACATCAAATATGAAATCAAGGTTAAAGGGGGAATAAGGCGGCCGATAGGACATACTGAAACATATTTTACCAAAAATACGTACCTATCGGAGGTCAGAAAGATAAATGAGGAAGAGATTTCTGACCTTGGCCAACTGAGAGGAGTACCTACTCGAGAGCGCAGCAAAGGTGGCCACCGTGAAAAGGAAAAACAACCAAAAACCCCCTACTGGTGGACGGATGAGATTGAAGATCTACGGGAGAAATGCCTCAGAGCTCAAAGGAATTACACCAGAAGCCAGAGCAACCTCGAGCTCAATGAAATATACAAAAAAGAGAAGAAAAAATTAAACAAAACAATAAAACAAACTAAAAAAAAAAGAAAAGTGGCAGGCGATTAAATCTTTAGATGAGGATATATGGGGTGACGTATATAAAATTACCATGAAGTCCTTGAAAATAATGGCCCCATATAAACTTGACGAGGACCAGACGATGGAATCAGCTGAACTCCTCTTCCCCACGAAGACAGTCCAAAACTTTATCAAGATTTTTCCAACAATGGTAGAGGAGTTCACGAAAGATTAAATTAAAACAGCTGGTCAGGAGATGAAGACAGGGAAAGCTCTTGGCCCTGACGGGCTGCCACCAGAGGCAATCAAGATACATAATAGCAACAGAGAAACCAGGTTTGATCAGAAGAATATGTAATGACCTACTGCAGAAGCAAGAGTTTTCCCGGGACTTAAAGGAAGCGAACTTAGTTCTACTCCTGAAGCCTGGGAAGTCCCCCCTATTAAGCAGCCTCTTATCGGCCAATATGCCTCCTGGACTGCCTTGGTAAGTTCTAAGAAAGACTTATCAAGAAGAGACTGTGTGACATGTTGGAAGATGAGAGAGTGTTATCTAATCAACAGTACGGATTCCAGAAAGGCAGTTCGACAGTAGATGCCGCAACCTGGATAAAGGACTAGGCAAAGGCAAGCAAGAAAAGGTGGGCAGTCCTTGTTCTGTTGGACATAAAAAACGCTTTTAACTTAGCAAACTGGGGCCTCATTGTAGACAGAATAGTCGAATTTGTCCGGAACATCTCCGGAACATTTGTCCAATATAATAAAGGACTACCTATCTGAAAGAACCGTATGCATATCAAAGAAAAAGTACCCCATGGGTCAGTCCTGGGCTGGGACCCTCACTATGGAATATATTATATAACGGGGTGCTAGAAATAAACAAAGAGAGGAGTAAAGGCGATTGCATACGCGGACGATCTGGCCTTACTAGTCGAAGGCGATTGGGGCATAATAGAAAAAGTAAACCAAGCAATAAATAGAAGCGCGGAATGGATAGAAGAAAATGATTTAAAATTTGCAGTAGAGAAAACGGAAGCGATAATCTTGAGAGGACCGAGATACAGAAACAACATACTATTCGAGTACAATGGCTCCGAAATAAAACCACAAAAGACCGTGAAATATTTAGGAATTACGTTAGACGACAGATTTTCATTCAGACAACACGATCAGGAAGCATGTCGAAAGGCTGAAAAAAGGACCTCTGTACTAAATAAGTTGATGTCAAACATAGGGCGCCCAGGATCACAGAAAAGATAAGTGATGTTACAATGCATCCTATCAATAGTATTATACGGGGCCCCGGTAAAATACGAGGTATTCCGGATGAATAAATATAAAGACATGCTTCTCAGGGCACAAAGGAAACCTCTGATCAGGGTGTGCAGCACGTACAGAACCGTATGAACCATTGCCCTACAGGTGGTGGCTGGTTCTGTGCCGGTGCACATCCTGGCCGGAGAGAGATAGTCCGAATGTACCAAAGGGGCAACGGGGCAATAAGTTCAGGACCATTAGAAAGAAAGAGAAGTATAGAGTTGTGGCAGAGGGAATGGACAGCCGAAGTCGAGAAGGCGGTCTAGACGAGATCCCTGATCCTGGATGTAGTGAGGTGGTGCGAGTGTCGGCATCGGTATCGGCGCGTCAACTACTACTTCACACGGTTCTTGACGGGGCATGGATCGTTCAGAAAATATACCCACCGTATAGGGAAGACCGCTGACGATCTATGTCCCGAGTGTGGGGTGGTTGATGACGCGCGGCGTGTCGTGTTCGTGTGCCCAACGTACCATACGGGGCGTGCCGAGCTGCAGCTGGGTCTGGGATCCCCTCTAGGTGAACCACACGAGCTAATGGACAAAGCCATTAATAGCAAGAGAGACTTCGACCTGGTCATTGCTTTTGTCATCAAGACAATGAAACACAAGGAAGAGAAGGAGAGGCGTCTGCAGACGGGATGACCACTATTTATTTCTTTAAAATGTGTTTGTGTCGTGGCGGGCAGTCAGCGGGGGGAGGACCCTTTACATCCAAACCACACTGACTGCCTATTTTATTGTTACATGGTTTTACTTATTTATTTATTTATTTATTTATTTTATCATAGTTTATTTATTTATTTACTTAATTTTATCTACACAAGTCATCGTTCTTTGAACAATTTTATCTTTCTATTTCCTGTTTATGTTCTCTATCTTTACTTTTTCTTTTCCTTTTTTGCTTCTTTCCTATTCTTTCTTTTCTCTTCCTTCTCTCTTCTCTAATTCTATCTCTGCTTTCTCTTTTTAACTCCTTTTACTCTAGTTCTTTCCTTGTATGTTATAGCATGTTCTGTATCATTTTGGGACAGTCAGTGGGGAAGGACCTTCTACATCCGACCTACACAGACTGCCCCATCTAAATGTCAGAATAAAAGGGGTGGACGAGTAAGTGTGTGCGGGGCTTGGGCAGGGGGCGGCCGGGCGGCCAACCAATCCGTGGAATGCACGCTAACAGTGCCAGAGGGGAGCTATGAGTAAGGTTGACGGGTCATATATGCTCGCTAAGAGCGGTTCCAGACCCGTCGGCTGGAGAAAGAGGAGGTGGTTTCGTCGGTAGGCGGCTCGTGATATAGATAGAGCGGGCCGAATCCGACACACCTAGGACACCTTCCCAGACGGTTTTAAGAAGATTCGGACCTACCAAAAAAAAATGACTTCAAGAAGTGGTAAGCAATAATGGTGGCCCCATTCATAATATTTTTGTCTAAGTTTTAAAATTATTTAGCTGTTTTCATAAATGTGTTATTTGTTAAAATGTTATATTTTCCTAATTTAATAAAAAAAAAATGATATTTTGCTAATTCGGTAATTTTGAAAAATTTGCTTTTTACTGAAGTGTTCTGAATGGATAACCTTCCAAAAGAGCATATGAGTTTAATTTTAGCTAATACAGTTTTCATTTGCAACGAGCTTAAATGCACCGTTACATAAATTTTTTTATAAGTCCGGCCCCGTACCTACGTTTTATTTTGCTTCTAAATTTACAGTCATGTTAAGGACATGTTAGGCTATTAGCCCTGCAAAAAGAAATTAAATATTCCAAAAAACAAAAAAGTTACTTTCAATTAAAAAACGAACTCTTTTATTTCGGCACATAGTGTATAATTCTGAATAAATATTTTAAGAATGTTTCCAGATTTAGCCATATGGCTCACACTCCCTCTAATGTTACTTTTAAAAATTCAATCATCTATATATTATTAAACGCTTTTATTTATGTTTTATTTAGTTCAATAGATTGCGTCAAATCTTTGGATGTTAATTTGACTACCTTTTCTTCCATGCAAATGAATGAAAATTTGCAGACATATGCATTCGCGGTGACAATACACGAATAGACAACAAAAAATTTTTGTTTATGTTTATTAATTGTTTAAATAAAAAAACGATTTTAATGGAAAAAGGCCTAAATTCTCTTGTTTTTTACAATGTAGAAACTTGAAACTTTTACGGATGGTAGCTAATGATATAACCTATACATAATTTCACTTTTTACGTTAATTGTTTACGTTATGCGTCATAAATAAACAATAAAGTTTTAAATTTTGAACACTCATATATTTGTTTATACAGTACGATGCAAGTGAAAGGAATAAATTCGTTATTTCGTAAAAAGGCGACTTGAACCCTGGAATGCTACCTGGGGTACACTTGTACCCCAACCTTGTTTGTAAGTTACACCAATTTGCAGTAGTGGGTGTAGAAAATATGAAAATAAACTTGTGAATAATAATATAATAAAATATTTTTGTATACAAAATAAATTCTTAGCATGTTATCTTAAGATTGTTTTTTTCATAAGTTCTTAAAACATACATATATAAATATTCTAGGTCGATTTTATTTGGGGTACCACTGTACCTCGATGTAGCAGATTGAGTTTAGAAAATAAGTGTAGCAATCCAGGGTTAAGGAAAAATCCCGAAAGAGGTCGATTTTATTTTTAAATTACGATATTTTGGCATATATGTCATACTAGTGACGTCATCCTTCTGGGCGCGATGACGTAATCGATGATTTTTAAACGCTTTTATTTAGTTCAATAGATTGCGTCAAATCTTTGGATGTTAATTTGACTACCTTTTCTTCCATTCAAATGAATGAAAATTTGCAGACATATGCATTCGCGGGAGCAATACACGAATAGACAACAAAAAATTTTTGTTTATGTTTATTAATTGTTTAAGTAAAAAAAACGGTTTTAATGGAAAAATGCCTAAATTCTCTTGTTTTTTACAATGTAGAAACTTGAAACTTTTACGGATTGTAGCTAATGATATAACCTATACATAATTTCACTTTTTACGTTAATTTTTTACGTTATGCGTCATAAATAAACAATAAAGTTTTAAATTTTGAACACTCATATGTTTGTTTATACAGTACGATGCAAATGAAAGGAATAAATTCGTTATTTCGTAAAAAGGCGACTTTAAGGAAAAATCTCGAAAGAGGTCGATTTTTATTTTGAAATTACGATATTTTGGCATATATGTCATACTAGTGACGTCATCCATCTGGGCGCGATGACGTAATCGATTATTTTTTTAAATGAGAATAGGGGACATGCGATAGCTCATTTGAAAGGCAATTCAATTCTTTATTCAGTAATGTAAAAATTTATATAATTATTTGTACAGGGTGTCCAAAAATAATTTTTTAATTAAATTATTTGACAAAAAGAAGAATGTATGTAATTTATTTAACTCAGAATACATTTTACAGTTGCCCGTAAACAGAAAAAATGTGTATTACAGAAATGAACATTGCTTTTCGATTAAATTAAATATTCAAGCCAGCTCCCGCCAGCCACCTGCCTCTTGGAAGTTTTAACATTCAATTTAAGCGAAAGGCAATGATTATTTGTGATATAAACATTTTTGTCTGGTTTATGACAGCAGTAGAATGTATTTTAATTTAAATTTAATAAATTACACACATTCTTCTTTTTTTAAACGCTTTTCTTTAGTTCAATAGTTTGCGTCAAATCTTTAGAGGTCAATTTGCCTGCCTTTTCATCAATGCAAATGAATGAAAATTTGCAGACATATGCATTCGCGGGAACAATACACGAATAGTCAATAAAAAAAATTTGTTTATGTTTAATAATTGTTTAAAAAAAAACGATTTTAATGGAAAATGCTTAAATTCTCTTGTTTTTTACAATCTAGAAATTTGAAATTTTTACGGATTGTAGCTAATGACATAAACTATACATAATTTCAATTTTTATGTTAATTGTTTACGTTATGCTTCACAAATAAACAATGAAGTTTCAAATTTTTTGCCGATTCCGACTACTTTTTATGTTTGTATATCATATGTTTTATATACATATTTTAATAAACATGACGATATATTTTAATGTTTGAAAAGTGTAAGACTAAAAAGTAAAAAATAAAAAAATATGAAAAAAAAGTTTTTAGGAAACGCTTTTCTTTAGTTCCGGGTGACTAAAATTATAAATATTAAAAAATCAACTAAAAAGCAAAAAATAAAAAAAATTGAAAAAATCCAACACATTCGTTAAAGAAAAGCGTGAGGCGAAAACCGTTTATTCGATGAAGACGCCCCACGCTTTTCTTTGACGAATGTGTTCGATTTTTTCAATTTTTTTATTTTTTGCTTTTTAGTTGATTTTTTAATATTTATAATTTTAGTCACCCGGAACTAAAGAAAAGCGTTTCCTAAAAACTTTTTTTTCATATTTTTTTATTTTTATTAATAATATTATTCCACTCTTTCATATCGTTTCCCACATTTCTCCTATTTTCTTAAATAAATAATCGAATAGATAGCAGACCTTGAATTTGGCAAGGGTTGT
Source organism: Diabrotica virgifera virgifera (assembly GCF_917563875.1). Classification (NCBI taxonomy): domain Eukaryota; kingdom Metazoa; phylum Arthropoda; class Insecta; order Coleoptera; family Chrysomelidae; genus Diabrotica; species Diabrotica virgifera. The sequence continues at coordinate 88,307,659 of NC_065450.1, forward strand.
CATGGATACGTTACGGTACGTCATCTTGACAGTAGTCCATTCTATAATTGGGGTGCTACTTGGAACATGTTTTCAGGCAATTGATCTTGGATAGATCACCCTCATTGGGGATATCGGTGTACAGTGTTGCTCTAGGTACCTAAATACATTGTCTGTAGTTGTCAAGATCACACCGTATTATACGGTATCTATTTCCAAGTCACAATTTTAGATAGATGCCGTGACGATTCCTTGAAACCATTCTGAAGGAAGAGAACATCAGGTATATCTCATTCGATTTCTTAAGCACTGCAATACGTGTATTTTTTATTTCCGAGCTTTTTATTTATTCGTTTCTCTGAGAGTTGTTATTTTCCTATTGCAGTTATTAGGCCTTAAACCACAAAATAGATAGGGGTAGATAGTACCTAGTTATTGTTGGAAATACTCTGTGGGAAGTAGAAGAGTTTTTTGTATATGTACAATGTACCCCCTGGAAAACCCTTCTGGCCAAAGGTTAGTATAAGATCTTCTATTGTTTTCTTATTTATTGATTGATATAGAATTTGAATCGTTGCTCTGACGTCATTTTGAAGAAATCTACATTAATTTACAGTTTTCATTTTTTTTTCTTCTTCTTCTTCTTCTTCAGTTTATTGGCCTCCACCTACTTGGGTATTTGGCCAGCTCATCGTCTCGGAACAAGGGAAAAATCCCTTATTCACTTACAATTTGGAGTTAGTACATTGTACAATTTGTTTCTTCTTCTTCTTCATCTTTTTCTTCTTCTTCTTTAGTTAACTAGTAATTTTGGTTGGTGTGGGACAAACATGACAAGATAAAAAAAAATTTCACGCTAGGGGCAACCTCTCTTTCCTTGTCTAAGGGGGCAACTGTCTATCAATACACAATCTTCTTTTTCTTCTTTGATTTAGTAGAAATTTTGAGTTGGCATGGGACAAATACAAAAACTTAACTTTTTTTTTCAACAACATTAAACTTTTTTCTCTCGAGGGCAACTGCCGACTACTACACAATCTTATTCTTCTACTTCTTTTTTAGTTTCTGGCAATTTTGAGTTGGCATGGGACAAATTCAACAAAGACACAAACTTTGCTCTCAGGGGCAACTGCCGACCATTACATAATCTTATTCTTCTACTTTTTTTGAGTTTACTGGCAATTTTGAGATGGCATGGGAAATATAACAAGACACAAACTTTATTCTCTCTTGGGAAACTGCCGACCATTACACAATCTTATTCTTCTATATCTTATTTACAGGCAATTTTGAGTTGGCATGGAATAAATACAACAAAGGCACAAACTTCTCTTATACAGGGCAACACCTGACCATTACACAATCCCATGTTGTTGCCTCAGATAGGTATAGTGAAAGACCCAGGTGATTACAGAATGTTTATATAGAAACAAAAGATTATATTATTCGGTTATACGAATTATATTTTCACGTGTACTTTTGACATATTTTTCAAATTATTTATAATATATTCATTTATGTTATTAATTTACTTTCAATATTTTACTTTCCTCATAACTTAATTTTGTGTATATTCAAAAAATGTATTAAAAGTTTAATAAGAACCAACTGCGGTTTATAAAGAAGGGTTGTAAGGGATATGGGTGTTGGGCACCCATTTTTAGCTAATTCATTATATAAATCAAAATTTTGCACAGTATTAATAGGGCATTCAAGAATCACATGTTGTAAATCTGCTAATTGACCACATTCACAATAAGGATGTTCTACTATCCCCATTTTAAATAGGTGATTTGGAACCAAGCAGTGACCTGTACGCATTCTGATAATAGTTGTTATATGTCTTCTATCTATGTAAGGAACATTGAGATACCAAGGACTATTTTTGAAAACTGGTTGTAGCTGTTGATACCAAATACCTTTATATTTAAAAGATTCCTTCCACTCTTTTTTAAATTCATCCCAGTACATTTTTTTAAAAAAGGGAAAATAGTCATCTTTCTCCACCTTTATGTTTACTGGACAATTGAGACAACGACCTACATTAGCAAGTGAATCAGCTTTAATATTTCCTAATACTCCGGAATGCCCTGGGATCCATGCAATGATAATATCTAAATTAATATTTTTTGCTTCTAATATAAGTCTTTTTGTCATTCCTGAACAACCATTTACTACCTTTAAAGTTTTGTTATTAATTTTCTGGATAGCACTTTGAGAGTCTGTAAAAATGATAGCTTTGTTAATATTTTTTTCTATGCAAATTGATACTGCTTTATTTATTGCGATTATTTCAGCATTACAAATTTGAATATGGCTAAATAACTTGGCGGAAAAATTATACTCTAAGGATGGGATATGTACACCCATACCTGAAGTATTTAATATGGGATCCACTGAACCATCAGTGTAAATCCATGTATATGTATGATATTTTTCACAAAATTCATTATAAAACTTTTGTTGACTATAAATTTCTGTTTTGGTAACTTTAGATGATATAATATTGACTGGTTCTACAAGATATTTTAATTCTATTTCATAAATAGGATTTATTTCTGATTGTTTAATATTTATAATTTCATTTTGGGAATTAATGTTTGCTTCTATTAAATATGGATATTGTCTATATTTCCAATAGCCAATATTTGATTTACAATAATTTGTAATATTATTAATTATTTCCTCTAATGGATTACCCTTTAGTTCTTTAATTTTAAGTAACATTTTCATAGAAAGAATTTTTCTTCTATATTCTAGAGACATTTCACCACATTCAGATAATAATGCATTTGTAGGAGTTGAACGCATACAACCAGTAACAATTCTTAAAGCTTGAAATTGTATGGAATCCAATTTTTTTAAAACCGTTTTGTTTCCAGGTGTTAAGATACTACCAGCATAGTCTAGATGTGATCTCACTAAACCTTTATAAATGGTTATTAGGGTCTTAGGATCCGATCCCCACCAGGTTCCACATAATGCTCTCATTATATTAAGCCCCTTCTCCGATTTATTGCAAGTATTCTGAATGAACTCTGACCAGTTTAAAGACCCAGTTAAATTAGCCCCTAAGTATTTAACTGATTCCGACCAGTGAATTATATTATTATTATACATAATATAAGGAATATATTTGTAACTTTTCCTTTTTCTGAACAATACAGCTGATGATTTATTAATAGAAATTTGTAAATTATGCTCAGTTACCCAAGCATGAATCTTTTTTAAATTATCATTTATCTCTGTTATTAGTTTATTTGGATCTTCTCCTATTATTGTCATAACTATATCATCTGCATATTGAATTAATTGAGCCCTACCTAATGGAATTTGGTGAATATTTTTGGTATAGATGTTAAATAATGTGGGGCTTAGTGGGGATCCTTGCGCTAAACCTAAATTGGATACCTTTGGGCCAATTATATTATTCTTACAATCTTTAATAAAAATTTCCCTATTATTTAAAAATGCAAAAATAAGATTTACTAAATCAATCGGAATATTCATCTCTATTAGTTTTTCATACATCAAATATATATTAACATTATCATAAGCTGCTTTGATATCCAAAAATACTGCAATTAACTTTTTATTCTTACTAAAGGCTTCCAATACTTTATGTGTTAGTAGATTTACTGCCTCCATACTTCCTTTTCCTCTTCTAAAACCTATCTGTAATTTAGGCAGTAATCTATTGCCCTCTATAAACCACTCTAACCTATTTTTTATAAGATTTTCTATTATTTTTCCCACACATGATGACAATGCAATAGGTCTATAATAATTCTCCCACAATCCTATATTTTTCAGTGGTTTTAATATAGGTATTATTAATATTTGTTTCCACTGATATGGAATAGTCGCTGTTAATAAAAGTTTATTATAAAACTTTAAAAGTAATGACAAAGCAATATTAGGAAGATTTTTGATCATTGAGTAGGAAATTTGATCTAAACCAGAGGCTTTATCCTTTTTTATGTTTAAAATGTTTTGTATCTCTGCCATAGAGAATGGTTCAGTAATTACTGTTGAAGGGAGAATATTAAAGCTAGGATCTATATTAGTGATTGACATATTATCTAATATTTGTAATGCTACAGTTGGATTTGGTAATTTATTTGTATTACTCGAATTTTGATTATTTTTAAATTTTTTAACGGTTTTCCAAACTTTACTAGTAGGAGTATCCCTGTTAATAGAAGAGCAGAATTCTCTAAAACTATCCTTTTTCTTGCGTTTTAAATTCCTTTTGACATATGCTTTTATTTTTTTATACTCTATATAATTCTCTATGGTTGAATTACTTTGATAATTCTTGATAGCATTCCTTCTTAAGCATATTAATTCATCACACTCTGCATCCCACCAGGGATTACTTTTTGTAGTGGATGTTCTAGTTTTATAAAAAGGAATAGTTTTAGAAGCCGCATCATTAATAATATTAATTAACTCTTTATAATCTACCTCATCCCTACAATTATTTACTAATGAGTTTTCTATATAGGTACTGATAATATTGACCCCAGTTAGCCCTTTTGTAATTTCTTTCATTAGAGATTTCTAGTTGGCTAACATTATTTAAATTTTGTTGATTTACATTAATTTTGCAAATCGTTGGAAAATGATCGCTACCTCCAGTATCCTCATATACTTCCCATACACTATTCATAGCCAATACAGCAGACGAAATGGTCAGATCCACTGCGGATGGATTTTGACCTGGTTGACCCAATCTTGTAGGTGTACCATCATTAAGCACTACTAAATTTTCCTCTTCAATAATTTTTATTAAAATTTTACCATTTATATCAGAATGATTACTTCCCCACAGTGGATGATGGCCATTCAGATCTCCCATGATTATGAATGGATGGTGAAGAGAATGTAGTACCTCTTTAAAACCATTTTCCTGTATCTTAATGCCAGATGGGTTATATACATTCAGAATCTGTATATCATATTCTTCTAAGAGAATACCAATGGCTTGAAAATTTTTATGAGACCTTGAATTATCTATGTTAGTTCTGCTATGTATAATTTTTGATTTTATTAAAGTTGCAATTCCCCCATAATTATCATTACGATCATCTCTATGTATTATATAGTTATTAATGGTAAAATAAAAATCTGGTTTCAGCCAGGTTTCATTTAATATAATTATGTCCGGGTCTATTTCTTTGATAAAAATTAACAAGCTATCTCTATTACTATTAACACTGTGCAAATTCCATTGTAAAATTGATAATTTACAGTTACTAATATTCTGAGTCATCGTCATCATTTATTTTATTTAAGGTATTTAAATTTGTAACATTATTTAGCCGGGTCATAAAACTTAAAACATGAGATCTATCAGAATCTTCTAGCTTTCTTGCTAGATTTATTATATCGTCTAACATATTAGAGTGGTCCCTATCAATCCGATATGAGTCCAGTCGCTGAGAAGTCATTCCCCTACTAGATCCTTCTATAGAATCAGAAACGTGATATGTATTATTTGTACTTGTTCCTATTATTGGAGATGTATTATACAATCTGCCGTTTGGACTTATTAAACATTCTTGATAGGATTTTTTATCATATCCCTAATAGCACAAGGACGTCCAATGTACGTCCATTGGACGTCCTTCACGGACTTTAGGGACGTCCGTTTTCGTCCGAGGAACGTCCTTTATACGTCCTATTTTGGTCCAAATGTCGCGCTACCGAACGTCCATTGGACGTCCATCTAAGGTCCGAGGGGACGTATATTGGACCTTAATCGGACGTAATTTGGACCTTGATCGGACGTCCTAGGGGACGTAAATTGGACCTTAATCGGACGTAAATTGGACCTTAATCGGACGTAAATTGGACCTTAATCAGACGTAAATTGGACCTTAATCGGACATAAATTGGACCTTAATCGGACGTAAATTGGACCTTAATCGGACGTAAATTGGACCTTAATAGGACGTAAATTGGACGTTAATAGGACGTAAATTGGACCTAAATGGGACCTTCATCGGACGTAAATTGGACCTTAACCGGACGTAAATTGGACCTTAATAGGACGTAAATTGGACCTTAATCGGACGTAAATGGGACCTTAATCGGACGTAAATTGGACCTTAATCGGACGTAAATTGGACCTTAATCGGACGTAAATTGGACCTTAATAGGACGTAAATTGGACCTTAATCGGACGTAAATGGGACCTTAATCGGACGTAAATTGGACCTTAATCGGAAGTAAATTGGACCTTAACCGGACGTCCTAGCGGACGTGAATTGGACCTTAACAGGACGTCCAATTTTGGTCCAAATGCCACGTTGCCAAACGTCCAATGGAGGTCCACTTAACATCCGAAGGGACGTTCGGTGGACGTCAATTGGGCCTTCATAGGACGTCCCAGTTTGGTCCAATGTCTTGCTGCCGAACATCCATCTAATGTCGTGGGAAATAAAAAATATATTTTTTAAGGAACTTTTATTACATGTTATATTAAATTACAATTATTGGATATTACATTATTTACATTAAATTACAATACACTTCTCCAAGAAATTAACGCACCACCTTAAATATGGGGTATTTTTGATGTCTCGTATTTCCTAAACCTGTTGTTTCATCTAAGTGATTTTTTTATAATATTATAGCCTAGGCTATAGGTTACCTCCTTAAGCTTGTCATGCACAGGGAGCTATGCTGTAATATATGTACATTATATCATATCGCTCTCTATAGTAATGAGTGAGCCTGCAGACAGGAAACAAATGGTTCCGTATGTGCAGGCTCACTCATTACTATAGAGAGCGATGTGATATAATATATATTACAGTATAGCTCCCCGTGCATGACAAGCATAAGGAGGTACTTAACCTATAGCCTAGGGCCTAGGCTAGAATATTATAAAAAAATCACTTAGATGCAACAACAGGTTTAGGAAATTCGAGACATCAAAAATGCCCAATTTTTAAGGTGGTGCGTAATCGGCTGTATATACAGGGTGTAACAAAAATTCAGGTCATAAATTAAATTACATATTCTGGGACCAAAAATAGTTAGAATGAACCTAACTTACCTTAGTACAAATATGCACATAAAAAAGTTACAGCCCTTTGAAATTACAAAATGAAAATCGATTTTTTCGATTATATCGAAAACTATTAGCGATTTTTTATTGAAAATGGACATGTGGCAGTATTATGGCAGGAATATCTTAAACAAAAATTATGGTGAAATTTGTGCACCCCATAAAAATTTTATGGGGGTTTTGATCCCTAGATCCTCCCAAACTTTTGTGTATGTTCCAATTCAATTTTATTATTGTGGTAGGTACCATTAGTTAAATTCAATATTTTTGTTTCTTAGTATTTTTCAGATAAGGCAGTTTTTATCGAGTTGCGACTTCTTTTTTAACGTCTACATAAAAATTTTATGGGGGTTTTGTTCCTTTAAACCCCCCAAATGTTTGTGTACGTTCCATTAAACTATTACTGAGGTACCATTAGTTAAACAGAATGTTTTTAAAACTTTTTTGCCTCTTTGTATTTTTTCGATAAGGCACATTTTATCGAGATCTGGCTTCTTTTTAAATATGGTTCAAAATATACCTAAAAATGTAAAGCATAAATAAGTCTGCATATTATTACCAAGTCTCCATAATCGTACTTAACCATATACAAATATGTGGTGGATTTGACAAATATTCAAAATATTTCGATAAAAATTGACTTTTCGAAAAAGCAATAAGAGGCAAAAAAGTTTTTAAAACATTGTGTTTAAATGGTACTACAATAATAATTAAATTGAAACGTCCACAAAAGTTTGGGGGGGTTTAAAGGAACAAAACCCCCATAAAATTTTTATGGGGTGTCCAAATTTTACTATAGTTTTTTCGTAAGATACTGCTGCCATAATAATGCCACATGTCCATTTTCAATAAAAATCTCTAATAGTTTTCGATATATTGGAAAAAATCACTTCATCTTGTAACTTCAAATGAGTGATAAAGGCACAGAGACTTAGATGGCGAGGTCACACTGAAAGGATGCCAAACACGAGGACTCCAAAAATGGTACTAAACTACACTACAGCTTCAAGAAAGAGAAGAGGAAGGCCGAAAAATAGATGGAAGCAAGAGGTCGAAAAAGATTTGGAAAGAATGGTGCTACAGGGTCAGAAAAGAAAAATGAGTAACAGGAAGGAATGGAGAAAAATCACATATCAAGCCAGAGAAGATTTCAGTACATAAAGAAACGTGAAAATGAAGAAAAAAAAACAAACCTTTCAAGCCATGGGCCTCTAAGGCCCTTAGTGCTATTATATATATATAACTTCAAAGGGCTGCAACTTTTCTTGTGTGCACATTTGTACTAAGGTAAGTTAGGTCCAATCAAACTATTTTTGGTCCCAGAATATGTGATTAAATTTATGACCTGTATTTTTGTTACACCCTGTATATATCTACATACTTCGTCTAATTTACTAACTGTTGCGCGTCATCCGTGTCATAGCCTGTGAGGTCGCATGATACCAACACGAAATATTTAGGAGGTAGGTGTGTTCTTTTTTAGAATCACTTTGCCGAGTACACTGGAATTACAGACTAGACATATTTTATTATATACGCGTAGAAATAATATTTGAAGATTTCTATTAATGTTAACCTAAAGAAATACACAATAATATGTTTCATTTAATTTGTATAAATGGATTATAAAGCGTTTTTATGAAGCAGATTTGTTCGGATCACACTGTAACTGTAATCAAACGAAGGTGACATTTTAGAATAAATTGGTAACATTTATTTGACAGTTGCGGTGATGACACTTCATATTTGTTTATATTCTTTACTATAAGTATCTGTTTTAGTTATTATATTTACTGTCTTTATTATTTACTTTACTATAAAAAGATCCTCTACTATAAAAATATAAATTTCACCTAATTTTATAACGACTTGGAATAATCATCGAGGTATCTGACAACTTTTTTAGTTGTTATTGTAGACATACTTATACAAAGAAACCTACCGGCTTTTTGCCAAGAGTTCGGAGCCGTTTTTTAATTATTAACAATGCAGTGCAAAAACGCTTGCACTGCAAATCTTAAAAGATTATAACTTAACTCTTGTTCTCTATTTCTTAAGTTTTTACTTACTTACATTGAATATTAATTTGTTTTGTTGTATAATCCACATTTACAATAATTATGTGATATATTTGATTTAAAATGGATTCAGGATCTTTTTATACTTTGGCAACTATGTCAACTTAGATCTCTGGCGTAGATAATGACGTGCAACGGTAAGTAAATTAGATGGACTGTAGGTTATATTTGGTTCTTGGAGCATCAAAGTATATTTTTTAGACATTCCCTGGATATAGTCACTGATGTGACATACCTCCGATTTGTTTTTTCATGAGTTTTGTAAGAGAGACTAAAAACTTTTTTTATAGTCACCTCCTGTTTTCATATATTTTTTGACATGTTTTGTAGTAAATTCAACTATCTATTTACTAAAAAACATGTCAAAATTTACATGTGAAAGCAGATGATCCTAAAAATGGTTTTTCGTCTCCTACAAAATTCATGAAAAAGCAGATAGGAGAATTATTGTACATTACAATTCTCTGATGTTTTAGAAAAAGAGCTTAAGTCAGAATTGCACATCGATAATGTTTTGATGATTTCTAGAGTACTGTAGTAGATTCTACTGTACATACAGTTTACATCTACAACAGTTTTTTCTGGTCCAGAAATCATCAAAACATTATCAATGTGCAATTCTGACTTAAGTCCTTTTTGCCAAACATAAAAAAACAATCTGGTCATAACTGACCAATGAGCAATTTTAATTTAACCTAAATTACTACTGTTTCTTAAAATGAAGAGCTTACCCCATGGCGTCTCTTATCTAATCTAACAAGATCGTGCACTATTCTAACATACACAGGCACAGCACACAAGCACTATTATGCTCCGTTTTTCACTATCACATATCACTCAAACTAGTTCAAAAGGCTTTGTCCTCTTCAATCTTCTAGTTTGCCCAGTAGTATCGAGGAGCTGGATTTCCTCGATATTCTTGAACTTATGAAGTTGTTCAATTACTCGTGTTGCTGGTGACTTCCTGCTATCTTGATATTTGTTGATAAAGTAATAACTTATTATGCATGGACAATGTGGACTTTCTTCCAACTAGCCAATACACTTTTTATATCTCTCTTCTGCCTTTCATAGCCACAAGGCTATACATTTCCTTATTGGTTTTTTTTGTAGACCACTTTCAGCTGATTCTAAAAAAAATTAAAATGAACGGTAATTTTTCTATTCTTTACAATTAAAAATCAAAAGAAGAAATAGGTACTATTTACAGGTAATAATATGCATACATAAATGATTCGTTTCATAAAGAATAAAGAAAATTGAAAACGGATTTTATAATACTTACAAAATTGTTTAAACAAGAGATCCAGCCAGAGCCCAGAGCAAAAACTAGGAGACAGTACAGCAAAAAAGCCACTAATTTCCATTTCCCACACCCCCTTATCGATGCATTTTTTTCCAATCAAAATTTTTACTAAATTTTTAGGTTATCGGTTATCTTACGAAAATGAAATAAATATATGAAATGTGATGACCAAGACCAAATGACTACGCGACGCTACATAGATACTCGCGCGGCAAATTTGAAAATGTACGCAAATTGAACAGTAAATGGCCTCTCTTAAAATCTTGTAATGGAAAATTTTACCCCTCCAGGAAGACATTGTACTATGTTCATAGAATATCTTGTGGTAACTTTCCACCCATAATTTAATCAGATAGATGTTCACGGAATAGAACGGTAGTACCTACATTCCTGGAATGTTTTGTGTTGTTAGGATTAAACTTTTATTTTATTTATTCTTGAATATTTCCTATTGTTAAACATTGTAACCAATAATTTACAAATAAGATTTTCATTACATTACATAAAATCAAAAACATGTTTTGGATATTAAACTATGTAGTTTATAATTGTAATAATTGTATATACAATTTTGAATTAAGATTTAATCTTTTCGATTTAAACTACAGTAAAACCTGTGTTACCGGCCCCCTGCCAACACCGGCCACCTGTACTAACGGCCAGTTTAAAAATTCCCCAAACCAATTACAGTAAAACCTGTCAGTAACGGCCACTAAAAATGAAAAAGCTATTGGCCGATATAGAAAGGTGACCGGTATTGCCAGTTTTTGTAGTCTAGATATAATTGGTTTGGGGAATTTTTAAACTGGCCGATTTTATCAGGTGGCCAGTAACACAAGTTTTACTGTATATATAGACTACAAAAACTGGCAATAACGGCCACCTTTCTATATCGGCCAATAGTTCTTTCATTTTAGTGGCCGTTACTGACAGGTTTGACTGTATTTCATTAACGTAAAGTTAACGCCTAAGTTAATATTTTATTGAATTATTTTGCTATTTGATCCCGTAATTGGTATAATGTGTTCAATATAATATATAAGCGTTCATAAAACGTCCGTATTTCGTCCAGTATGGACGTCCAAAGGACGTTCAACGTCGGACGTCCAAAGGACGTCCATATTTATTCCGTCCGAAGGACGTCCAACGTCGGACGTCCAAAGGACGTCCATATTTATTCCTTCCGAAGGACGTCCAACATGGGACGTCCAAAGGACGTCCGTTTATAGTCCATGGACGTAAGGACCAAAAATGGACCTATTTTGGACGTCCAAAGGACGTCGTGTGCTATTAGGGATGTTTGTTTTATATCTGTATTTTTTCTTTTTTTGTTATTACTTACTGTCTCCCTGTATGTACTTTTCTTACGACTCACGTCAATGTTATGTATGTCCCTTCTCTGATTAATAGCTACCTCATTATCTTCAGATCTAATATTTTTTAATGCAGGAAAATCCTGTTTGTATTTTACAAGTTCTTGGTTTCTATTTATTTTAGGAAAGAATTCTGATGCTTCATAAAATGATAAATTATCTAGTGACATATATTCCCTAATATTTTTTTGTCTTTTATACTCTGGACAGCTCCTGTTTGTGCTATTATGCTCATTACTATCACAATGTATACATTTAGTGAAACAAATTATGGACCCCCTCTCATGTTCTGAAGAACCGCAATTTAAGCATTTACTTTTGTTACTTTTACAGATTTTTTTTACGTGACCATAATTTAAACAATTATAACATTGAACAACCGGTAATATATAAGGAAGAACCCTATGTTCTATGCCACAAATATATATACTTTTTGGTAAAGTAGTTCCCGAGAAGGTGATACTTATGGTACCTGTAGGTATATATTCAGCCTCTATATTTTTAGTAGTGATCGCATTATTTTCTAATGAACTTTCCTGATTAGATGTGGTGATTTTATTGGAATTCTTTTTTTTCGTACTTAATCTTCTAGCTTCAATAATTTTACAATTATCAATTTTTGTTTCAGAATATTTGACAATCATTTCATCTGTAAAACTCTTATCGATAAATCTTACTACCCCCTTACAGGTAACATTTTTATATGGAATAAATAAATCATAACCCTTCTTTATAACCGCTTCATTCTTTAAAAATTTATTGGCTTCTGAACTAGTTATAAATTCCACACTAATTCGATTTTTACCTTTTTTATTAATTTTTTTAATAGAATTTAATTGAAGATCAAAAATTTCTCGTGCAATAGCCAAGTAATTATAATTTCCTATATTTTTGTCACTATTGCTGGAAATGTATACTTCATACGGACCTTTATCTTTATAACTACATTCAGAAACCTTTTGTAAAGGTTTTTTAAGTGGTTTTTCAGTATTTATCTCACCACGTGAGGTTAAATTTTCAGATTCCATCTTTTCGCCTAGATTATAAGATATGTTTTTAATTTGATTTTCAAGTTTGTCTAACGGGGGAGGTCCCCCGCTAGTTTCTGCCATAATGGAAACCCCCTTAAACCCCTTAGTTAGTAGAAACTTTTACTTTTACGTACTTCAAATTCAATTAAGTAATTTATAATTTATTTAAGAGAAAGAATAAGTTAAATTTAGGATGTATTAATACTGAATATTTACCGTTTACACACTCTGTAATCACTTAACCCTCCACCAACCTTTTTTTCCTTTCTCTGGTAGATGGACGTTGAACAACTCCAAAACTGACCTCCAAATAACTCCAGAAGTGTTAATATTACTGAAAAAGTATAAAAACTTTCTTCCGATAATGAAAACTTGGCAGTTCAATTTGAATTTTTTTGACAATTTTTTTTTTTTTTTTTTCTTATTTGACATTGCTACTAAAATAGAATTATTTTTCTGACGTCATTTCAGTCAGTTTTTAGTTTTTATTTTTGTTAATTTATTAGTTACTGTAGTAGTAGACGTCATTTTGACAGTTCAGGTTAACTTATTAGTAATTTTAGATTTAGTTTTATAGAATATGATAGTGTGAATAGAAGTAGATATTCTAATACTATTTTTCTCTTTTAGGGTTTCCGTTTAGTTCCATTTATTCCGATTTATTTACGTTTACTTCCAATTAAGTACTTCCGATTTCTTCTTTCAGTATTTAGTTTTGTTGTGTTTGAAATCGTTTGTTTACGTCGATGATATAGTATTTTTACTACAAAAGCGATATTACGTAGGTCAAAATTTTTGACGTAAGAGAACTCTCAAAACATTAGAATGTGACTTTTCATATTGCCATGTTTATTATAAACATGGCAATAATGAAAAGTCACATTCTAATGTTTTGACAGTTCTCTTACGTCAAAAATTTTGACCTACGCGACCTACGTAATATCGCTTTTGTAGTAAAAATACTATATGTTACTGGTTATTCTTCTCATTGGAATTGGATACATCGTTGGATACCTCACTAGAGAATTAAGATAAGCATTTTGACTCATTTATTTTTTTATGCGTTTATGTTCATTAGCCTTTATTAATTTTAGTTTATTTGTGAATAGTACCTAGTGCGTTTTCGGTTTGTTATACTTTTTTTTGTTTTACAGCGGTTGCGCCTGAGCTCATGCGACGCTTATAATTTTCGTTTAAATTTTGAAGGCTAGAAGCCCTATTTGCTTTGGCGCATCTAGTTACTTTGTAGGTTATCGTTGTGGTTGTTCAATATTATGGGATTATTATGATTCAGTTTATTATTTTTTTTTTGTTAATTATTGCATGTGTACGGACTAAATTTATTTATTACTTATTTACTTATTATTAATAGATAATTTTTACGTGAGGTATCGCTTAATTCCATTTGTTCCATACACCACATGATTGGTACTGCAACAATTTGGTAGGTTTGGAGTTGCAGTCTACTTTAGGCGTGGGCCGTGGGGCAAACTTGCCTGGCACCCAGTTAATATCTATTTCAGGTTAAAAGAGAAGTCTCAACGAACCCCCCCATCTATTGACTCATCCCAGATACCTACGGTATCAAAAGGATTGAGCTCTGGTGGGACTCGTTCCGTGTTATCGAGCCCTAGGTGACTTGGTATGCAGGTGTATCTCTCAAAAACTTTCGTACACATCTGGCCGTTGCGAGTAGTACAGATTTCTGCATGGTCTTGTAAAGATGTTCATTTAGACTCAGCTTTTTATGTTGTCGAGGAGGTTCTTCGGAATGACTCCAGTAGTAAACATAATAATAGGTATCGTCTGGATACTTTGCATTCTCCATTGTCTTCGTATTTGAATTTCCAGATCTCTGTACTTGGCGATCTTTTCAGTAAATTTACTACGTAGATTATTTTTGTTAGCTATCGCCACATCAATTACTGTTGTTTGTCTTGTTAATTTATTAACTAGTACGAGATCTGGTCTATTATGTGCCACTGTTTGGTGTGTGAGCACAGTGCGGTCCCAGTATAGCTTGTAGTTGCCATCCTCAAGCATACTCTCAGAGACGTATTGATAATATGGGAGATGGTCCGTTTGGAGAAGTCCCAGCTTGATAGCTATCTCTTGATGTAGGATTTTTCACAATGCGTCATGGCGTTCCCGTCATGCCGTGTTATCGAGCCCTAGGTGACTTGATACGCCGGAGTATCTCCCAAAAATGTTCGTACACATCTGGACGTCGAAAGCATAGGCGTAACCGGAGGGTGGTTTTGGGGGTTATAACCATCCCCCTTTTGAATTTACTTTGATCTTTATACGCTTAACAATATTATTATTCCATACCCCCCAGTTATTATTCCATACCCACCAGTTATTATTCCATACCTCCCAGTTATTATTCCATACCCCCCAGAGACCTTCAAGTAGATGTAATTCCCCCTTAGGATCATCCTGGTTACACCTCTGCTGTATAGATATGTGTGCCAAATATCTCGACAAAATATTCAAAATTACAGCCGCAATATTGGACCGCGTTTTTCGCGCGCTACTGTTGCCTCTTAAGAACTAGCTGACCCGGCGAACTTCTTACCGCCTTAGAAATAAATCAATAATGTGTCAAAGTTCGATAAATAAAAATTAACAGAAAATCAAAAAATACTTAAAAAATATTATGTATTACCTAATATAATAGTTATTTATGAAACAGTTCGTGAAGTATGCTTTTTGCGAACGTACGCGATGTTTTAGAACACGAGCGACAACGGAGCGAGTGTTATACATCGCGTAAGTTCGCAAAAAGTACTTCACGCACAGTTTCATACAATATTTTATCTACGATAAACAAATAAAAAAACTGTAACTCTTCGTCACTGGAATTCATTTCTATTCTACAATTTTTAGAACTTTGACATTTAAAAATTCTGATTTCTTTCAAACCACAAAAGTGTCAACATTTTTGTTGTAATTTATTGCTCATTATGTCATCACTATGGCGCCGCGAAAGTTAAGAATATTTGATTATATGAAAGTGTGTCAAAAACAGTGCGAAAAAGTAAATCCCATTTAAACTATATTGTTACTTCACGCACACTTTAAACCCTTCACGCACTGCTATCTATAATGACAGCTTTCACAAATTAAAAACTTATACATAATATGACATAGAGTAGATAAATAGTTATTTTCCTAACTAGTGCGGAAAGTGATACTTTCACGCACGAGACTGCCCTGCTTGACCCGAACGACGCGATAGCGGAGTTCGGGCAAGCAGTAAGGTGCGGGGAAGACACTTTCCGCATGAGTTAGGAACAATATTTTTTCTAGGACCGTACGTTTGGAAAAAAGCCGCAAAAAATAGAGTTATATCAATTTTTATTTAGAAGTGAAAATACACAAATTAATTCTTTGACAAGGTTGTCAAAACCAAACTTTCAATATAATGGGTTACCATGACACGATATTGGTTTCCATGACGACGATTCAAAACCATTGTAATTGTCTACTGATCTAACTTTTAAATATTATGTCAAAATAATTTTATTTCATCGAATTATCGCGCTAATTTCATTAAAACATGAACACAATAAGATAAATTTGAAATAAATTAGTAAATAATATATAAATATTAGATTATTGCATGTATTATAATATATTATAATGCCTTATTTCAAGGTATTTTACTTTCCCGCACCCCGTGCGGGAAAATTTACTTTCACGCAAGCCGTGCGGGAAAGTGCAACTTTTGGAAACGAAATGCGTGCGCAAAAGTGGCTCTTTTAGCACGGCCGTAAAAAAAGTATTAATTTAATTCATTCTGATAAGTAATATTTTTTTGCGGTGCGTAAATATAAAACGATGGCGGTTTTTCAAGGCACGATTAATTATATTCCTTGCCAGAAACATGGACACTCAAAGGTTTCCGCAAACTCCCAAAAAAACTGGTGATTATAAACGTAACTACTATGCTTGATACATACTTAAACAAATATGTGTATTGCTGTTTACTGAGTAAGAAGTGACACCTGTAGACGCCTGGTGGGGATAACTGGTCTAGTAATAATTTGTCAGTTATCGAACACGGTTCTTCTTCTTTGACATCATAACCATGAATGGACTATGCCCGTCTCTTCTGACTATATCCTTCCATTTAGACCTCCTTTATGTCCTTATCCATTGTCTTACATTCATAGTTTTCAGGTCGTCTTCTACGTCAAACAACCATCATCTTCTGGACCTTCCTTTTTTTGTCAGTGTGTCAGCTTCTATTGTAATATTTTCATTAGTGCTTTTGTATCTTCTTGTCTCTAGACATATCACAGTTATGGCAGTCTTTGACTTTTCACAAATCTTACAATATCACACACTTTATTTAATTTTAATTCGTTAATATTTCGTCCCGCTACCGCCTCCCGTCCCGCGATAATGACAAATTTGCTAAGGTCATCATAATATGATGAAATACATAGTTTGCGAGTATATACATATATACATACATACATACATATATACATACATACATACAAACATTCATTTTTATTTATACATATAGAAGAGGCAAATATTTAGATGGCTATTAAAAAATAACGGTTGGTGATAGAAAAGTGAAAATTTAGACTTGAATGTATATTTTTGTTCTACATCATATAAAATTGAGAAAAAATAGATTGTCAAAAAAAATTAAAAAAAAAATTGATGGGACAACCCCCCTTTAACACTAGAAGTACCAGAGCAGTCATTTTGACTGCTTTCTATTTTTGGCACTCTCTATTTCTTATTCGTAGTTATTTTAGAAACTATATAATTTATGACTTTTCCTAGATCTATTTGAAGATTATAATTTCCCTTTTACAGGTACTTAGCATAATTACTTTTTAAGATATGCTAATGTCTGCCTAGAAGCACCAGAGCAGTCATTTTGACTGCTTTCTCTTTTTGACCCTCTGTATTACTCATTCATATTTATTTTACAAAATTTATATTCAGGGACTTTAATATTTGTTATTTGAGGATTATAATTTCTCTTTTGCAGGTACTTACTACAATTACATTTTAAATATATTATGTTGATGTCTACCTAGAAAAATTCGGTCCTAATGACGAGGTGTTCTACCTTTTGTTCTGCGTTTCTGGGAAATTTTTACTTATTTTATGTATAAAATGCATCGAAAATAATTGTTATTGGGTAATTTGAGTATAGTCTTTGCAAGTGCGTGTTCAATTTGTATTTTGATTTTTTATTGTGAATTTTTTCTTTTCTGCTGTTATTATGTCGCGTCGATATTTGACTGAGCAGGAACTATTATTGGAGTAGAAGAAGTAGAACTAAGAAGTAGAAGAATTTGTCAAATAATGAATTTGAAGTAGAGTTTTGTGATGAAGATGTATCCGATAATGAAGATGAGGAGTATGTGCATGCTAAATTTGATCAAGGACATTCATCGGGTAACGATTCTGAAGATGAAGTTGAGATTGAGGAGATGCCCAGTACTTTTGCGTCAACTTCGAATGCATACTCCAATACCTCTTCAGGAATGATTACTAACCGAATAAGAGGAATTCGCCGAAGCAATTTAGAGAATTCCTCCATCGACACCATAAGATGTGAGTTATTTGACAACAGCGCTAGTACACCAGGTTAGCAACTATATTATATTAATGGCTTCTATGTATTTATTTACTTAGGTATATAATATTTTTGAGCATATTCTTCTTCTTCATGTGCCTATCCGTGACAAAAGTTGGCGAACATCATGGCAATATTTACCTTATCTGCAGGATGGTCTTCTTCCTTGACCCCGTTTTCCAAATATTTTTCCTTGCAGGATGGCTTGTAGAAGGACAAAATATATCGATTTATTTCGCATAATGTGTCCGAAGTACTGTAACTTTCGAGATTTGATGGTGGTCAGTACCTCTCGGCTCTTATGCATTCTTCTGTTGGCCTCCTTATTTGTGACTCCGTCAGTCCACGGGATTTTAACTATTTTCCAATATAGCCACATCTGGAATGCTTCCAATTTTCTGCACATATGTTCGTTCAAGGTCCATGATTGAACACCATAAAAAGAACAGAGAAGTCGTAGCATGTGAAAGTGAAAGTGAAAACATGTGAAATTTGTTATAAAAAATTTGTGTATCGGTCTTGTACAAGCAAAATTGAAAAAAATTGCTACTGCATAAATTGTGCTTAATAATTAGATAATTAATTTAAATTAACTAAAAGTATGTCTTTTGTTATTAGTTATTAACTCAGTATAGGTTTTTATCTAGTAAAAAAGAATACAAAAACGGCTGGAGATAGAAAATTCTAATACCCCTCATTTTGACCGCTGCGGTGCTTCTAGGTATGCACAAATGCTGGTGCTTCTAGTGTTAACTTAGATTGGTGGTACCAACTCAGAAACCTTCCCGGGTTCATGCACAACAACTTTCATTAAGGTCATCATCATATGATGAAATGCATAGTTTGCGAGTCTATAAAGTACATACATACATATATCATACAAACATTCATTTTTATTTATATAGATTACCTAAAAGTACAGGCTGAAGGATAAATACGAACAAAAGGAGCACCGAGCCGGTTGTCTTGGAAATTTTTATGACCCACCCTATAAAACTTACATTGGATATTATCTGTGTCCAAATTTTTGTAACTTTATATGTAGTTTACAACTTATTCATGGATCGTGTGCTGATACAAAAAAAAAATAGCACGTGTTTAGGCAGGCACCGGCGGTTATTCTTGAAACAAGTAGTGTTAAAACAAGCCCTTCGTTTCAAGCAGGTAAAACGATGATAATGGAAAATTCAAAATTATCATCATCATTCTCTTTGCCTTATCCCTATGCGGGGTCGGCTTCCCTAATTGCATTTCTCCACACAATTCTATCTTGGGTCATATCAATGTTAATCCCCTTTACCAACATGTCCTGCCTTATCGTCTCCCAGGTCTTCTTTGGTCTTCCTCTCCTACTCCGGAAAATCCAAAATTATATCCTGCAGAAACATTAAAATGTATGCCTATGTAACGTCAACAACAGCAGCAAACTTCATTCTAGTCATGTGCTGTCACTGTCACTGTTTCAAAAAGTTTTATAACCTTACATGTGCTTTTCTCATAGATTTATAATACTCTAGATTGCGCCTTACGATCTTAAAATGGGTGACGGTTGCGACAGAGATAAATGAGCCTATTTGGTCGGTAGTCTCTTTCTAATTCAAGGGGAGTATCGACGACGTCACTATCCTACTCTGTCGTCGAGTATTTTAGATGGTTTGACAGTTCGACCGGATGGCGACGAGAACTGGTCGTTTGTCTTCGGACGTGGATAATCCTGGTTCGAATCCCATACCAATCTTTACTTTTTTTATTTTTAATTTAATCAATATTGCGTTGATTAGATATTATTACATCTCTAAAATAAATCTATGCAAAGAAATATATAACAAATAAGAAAAACTGTGTAGGTACCTATAGATTTTTAAAAATATAAAAGCCAATGTTATTTTTTTAATAAGTTAATGGTAGAATAGTATAAAGTAATTAAGAATATTCGTAAAAAATTACCAATAATTAATATCAACATAATGTACCATCGATTTATTAATTGAATCGGTCATTTCAAAAACAACACGAGTCACATATTCCTAATTTTAGAGAAGAGCAAAGAAAACTTAATTATATAGTCGAAAGATGGATGAAATGGATGACATCAAAATTCAGAGTTATATTGTAGTTTTGTTCCTAATGTTTTTACTGGACTGGTGTCGTTTTTGCACACAACGTTTATCTTAAAGGAGTCTATTCCTCTCAAAAAGTTAGTTTCTCAAAATTGTGGACTTTGCTGTTTTTGAAATGACCGATTCAATTATAAGTAATTAGACATTATTTTTATTTACGAAACTATTGTTACAATTTTTTAAAAAAGTAGAAGCAAAACAAATATTATTCACATCATTCGAATAAGGACGAATTTATATTAATAACGAATGACTTTTATTTTACTATGCAGTTCACAAATATGTATTCCAATATTAACTTACTATACATAGGTACATTTATTATCTGCTAGATTTACTTAGGTCCATTTTTCAGATGTAAAAATATCTAATAAACGCAATATTGAGTAAATAAAAATAAAAAAGGTAAAGTTGGTATGGGATTCGAACCACGATTACTCACGTCCGAAGACCAAAGACCATTTCTCGTCTCCACCCGCTCCAACTGTCAACAAATATTACTCGATAAAGTGGGATAGTCATGTCGTCGATATTCCCCTTAAATTAGAAAGAGACTACCGACCAAATAGGCTCATTTATCTCTGTCGCAACCGTCACCCATTTTAAGATCGGAGGACGCAATCTAGAGTATTATATATCTATGGCTTTTCTCAGTTTCGGGTTTCGGTTTCCTTATTCCTTTCACTTTGCCGATAATTGACGGCTTCGTGGCAGAATTATCGCTACTTGTTAACATAAACTCTGCACCATATGAAACTAATCTCAATATTGCGAAGAGTAACACTACTAAACCGTGACATTTTGCAAAATACCATAAAAAAGGAGTGTAAAGAGGTTGCAACAGTCAGGACATTTTACATCAGCCCTTCTGCAGATCAGTGGGGAAAGAATAAAAAACATAGGAATATTAAATTGAATCTGTACTTCGACACAATGGCAGATCCTCAAATTGAAGAAGTTTTAGCTCCTCTAAGAGCCAGTGTGAAAGAACAAGTAAGTAATAAGTAAATTACAGGCTTTATGTAATATCATACCCTTGTTGAATGATAACTTAATGTGTATGAATTGTATATTAACATGTATTACTTTTATTTTATAAATCAAAGATTGTACTATTTTTTTAGGGAGACCTGGTACGTAAACTAAAAGCCGATGGTGCTCCAGTTTTTGATGTCAAAAAAGCCGTAGTTGAGTTACAAGCTAGGAAAAAGCTTCTAGAAGATAAAGAGCTCAGCTTAGCACCTAACCAGACGTTTGATAGAGCAAAAATGGAAGATCTGCTTAAAAGAAGATTCTTTTTTGATCAGAGTTTCGCCATATATGGAGGTATTACTGGACAGTTTGATTTCGGACCAATGGGTTGTGCATTTAAGGCAAACTTATTACAGACCTGGCGACAATTTTTTGTCTTGGAGGAACAGATGTTGGAAGTAGATTGTTCTATTTTGACACCAGAACCTGTTCTCAAGTATGTATTTTCAGTACTTATAATGTATTAAGTAGGTTTATAGTTTATAGCACTGAGTAGCAAATTTTCCCATTAAGGGAAAGAATCTCGCAATGAATACTACTGTGTTCATTTCAATTTTCAATAACTTTTCAATTATATTCACTACTTAGAATCCTTCTTTTGATTATTATCATAGGAAGTGTAATTTTATTTTGAACATGTTTCCATTAAGTAAGATAATATTGTAATTTTGATACATATTATAAAAACAGTTAATCACCAGTTAAACCAATTATTATTGTTGTTTTTGATAGTACAGTACAACCTGCCATATCCGAACCTGTCATATCCGGACCTCCCCATATCCGGACGGTTCTGCCGTCCGTATCTGCCGAAATCTACCGAGAAAGGCAGTCCTGCTGTTGGACAATGCACCCTCTCATCCCGACCCAAAAGAACTAAAAGATGGCGAAATAAAGTGTCTTTTTTGCCCCCAAATGTGACATCCCTCTGTCAGCCTATGGATCAAGGTATTATAGAATCTATAAAAGGTGTCTATCGACGAAAGTTATTGACGCCGTTGATTACTGGAATGTATGAAGGAAAAAACGTTTTAAAGACTATAAAATAAGTGGTCTTGATATCCGGATTTTTTCATATCCGGATCGGTCTGTCGCCACATTGATCCGGATATGACAGGTTTTACTGTACTTATTACATATTGGTACTGCTATATGATCGTAGTAGGATCAGACGGCAGGATGATAGGTGTGTCCAAACCTTAATTATTATTTGTTATTTATTATATGGGAAAACCCTATTAATAGACTAAAGTACAATAAATGTTTAGGTTTTGTACAAAAAAAATAATTTTATCCTAGTAATCTTCTTCTCCTTGATGTGCTTATCAAGGCACACTCTTTAACCTGTTCGCTACCAAGGGGTTATTTAAGTTTCATCCATTTTTGCCATTTTCTGCTCCTGGTGAACAGTTTGGCTATCTAAGAATTAAATTTTTTTCATTTTTTTACATTCTATGCAATTAAAAAATGAGATTACGTGGATTTTCAGCTCGCCACCCCCCTTAACCCTCTCCCCACTGCCAAAAACGTAGCTTTTAGATTTTATTTTTTTTTAGTTGGGTTGCAATTGATTTAAAAATTTCAAAAAATTTACACCTGTAGCCGAGGCTTTTGCAAAACATGTCCATTTTTTACGGACCCGTAGGTCAAGTGTACATAACCTCAAATTAAAAAAAAAAATTTAAAACATAACTTTTTTTGGAGATAACTGCAGGTCGAATTTTTTTTTGCATTTTGTATATTTTACCAAAAACTATACTGCTGTGCTTAGCAAAAACGCTGTATCTGCAGAGACATCACATTCTAGTAAAATCGATTTTAGTTTAAGAGTTCGTATACATTTACACAGGATACGGCATAAGATGCAGTGTGTTTAATGTGTTTTGGAAAAAGTTACGTCATTTTTAGTACGCAAATAAGATAGATATCAGAGTTTTGCAGATACTGCGTTTTTGCTAAGCACGGCAGTATATCTCTGATTTTTTTCAGTTTTTCCATCTGGTGCGCCATCTTGAAAAATCCGGAAAACTTTTTTTAAGGGGTTTTTGATAGGCACTTAACGAGGGTTTTGATAACGCGCGATTACAACTACATACATTTTACTTAAGACTGTTCACATGCCAACGCGCGTTTTAATGACCTAAAATTTAATTTAATTTAATTTTAATTTAATCCCCTAAAAACAGTTTTCCGGATTTTTCAAGATGGCGCACCTTACGGAAAGATCTGAAAAAAATCAGAGATAGTTTTTCATAAAATACATACAATGCAAAAAAAAATTAGACCTGCAGCCTAAAATGTGCAATAACTACGTATTAAAACCCACCAAATTTGATTTGCATATCTCAACTGGTTTTAAAGCAATAAATAAATCGTCAGTTTGTAAAAAAAATTGAACATCCCGTATCTCGGAAACAAAGCGTTTGCGGACATATGATTATAAAGCAAATTGTCATTATGTTCTCATGTAAAATTACCCATTAAAGTGTGTCACACTTATTTAGAAACACCCTGTACTGATGACGAACATGGTCAGTTGTTAAAGTACCTAACT
This sequence comes from Diabrotica virgifera virgifera, assembly GCF_917563875.1. Classification (NCBI taxonomy): domain Eukaryota; kingdom Metazoa; phylum Arthropoda; class Insecta; order Coleoptera; family Chrysomelidae; genus Diabrotica; species Diabrotica virgifera. The sequence continues at coordinate 88,331,821 of NC_065450.1, forward strand.
TTTTTATTATCCAACATAAGCGAATGAATCTAAAAACAGAATGTTAAGAACACCTGAGGCTATAGTTGGTTTTTAATTTCAGTATTTTATAAACGCTAGAATAGTCCACAGGGTGATGCGAACTTTGAGAAAAAAACACAGTTTGATTCGTACACCCGGTATACAATGACAGTTTACCTGTCCAGCAACAATATTATTATAGCGATATTGTTAATGAATAAGGCTATAACATGGTAAAAAAATAACTTAAATCGAACAACCGGTTTAGGAAATTCGAGACATCAAAAATGATGAAATTTTCAGTGGATCGATTTTTTTGCACCCGAGTGTATATCGAGAAAAACAAAGCTAAGGATATACAATGGTAATATGGCACACAATTACGTATGGACAATGAAAAAAGCAAATACGGAGAAATTGGAAAGATGGGAAAGGAAGATGCTCAGAACTATATGAATGCAAAAACACGCAGGAAGGTTGGGTGCATCGAACAAACACGGAACTAGAGGAACTGTATAACGACCCAAGCATCAGTCACTTCATAAAAGCTCAGAGAGTGAGATGTATGTAGTCCAGAAAGCCACTGCGCATCCGCTAGGAAAAATATTCTGATTCGGATTTGTTGCACAATCTTATTCAAAAAGGACTTCTTTTAACAAATTTGCATGTTGCCAGGACCAAAAGGTGGTCAAAAATTTTTTAAACGTTTTTTTTTTGTTTTTTTTTTCCTAAAATTATTTTATTTTTTTTTGCATGGAAAAAAGTTTTTTTAGGTTTTTTGGATCATTCCAAACAGAAAGTGGTCTTTAGTGACTTTTCTCTAAAAATGATAGTTTTTGACATATAAGCGATTAAAAATTGAAAAATTGCGAAGTCTGCCATTTTTAACCCTCAAAACTATGTGAAAAACTGAAAATTTGAATGTTGCCAAGGTAGGTAGATATTCTTTAAACATCGATTGATGAAATCTCGAAGAGTTTTTTGAAATACAATACTCAAAACTCCTTTGTTTTTTATTTGCTAATCAAGCGTGCGCGACACTATTTTCCACCGAAAGTATGGTGCAGATGAAAGGAATAAATTCGTTACTTCGTAAACCGGCGACTTTAAGGAAAAATCCCGAAACAGGTCGATTTTTATTTTTAAGTTATGATATTGTGGCATATATGGTATACTAGTGACGTCATCCGTCTGGGCGTGATGACGTAATCGATGATTTTTTAAATAAGAATAGGGCTCGTGTGGTAGCTCATTTGAAAGGTTCTTCAATTCTCTATTCAGTAATGTAAACATTTATATAATTATTTATACAGGGTGTCCTTATACTTCTTTTTTTGTCAAATAATTTAAATTAATAAAAATTTTTCGGACACGTTATATAAATAATTATGTAAATGTTTATATTACTGAATAGATAATTGAAGAACCTTTCAGATGAGCTAGCACACGACCCCTATTCTCATTTAAAAAAATCATCGATTACGTCATCACGCCCAGACGGATGACGTCACTAGTATACCATATATGCCACAATATCATAACTTAAAAATAAAAATCGACCTGTTTCGGGATTTTTCCTTAAAGTCGCCGGTTTACGAAGTAACGAATTTATTCCTTTCATTTGCACCATATTTTCGGTGGAAAATAGTGTCGCGCACGATTGATTAGCAAATAAAAAACAAAGGAGTTTTGAGTATTGTATTTCAAAAAACTCTTCGAGATTTCATCAATCGATGTTTAAAGAATATCTACCTACCTTGGCAACATTCAAATTTTCAGTTTTTCACATAGTTTTTGAGGGTTAAAATTGGCCGATTTCGCAATTTTTCAATTTTTAATCGCTTATATGTTAAAAAATATCATTTTTAGAGAAAAGTCACTAAAGATCTTTTCTGTTTGGAATGATCCAAAAAACCTAAAAAAACTTTTTTCCATGCAAAAAAAAATAAAATAATTTTAGGAATAAAACAAAAAAAACGATTAAAAAATTTTTGACCACCTTTTGGTCCTGGCAACATGCAAATTTGTTAAATGGAGTCCTTTTTGAGTAAGATTGTGCAAAAAATCCGAATCAGAATATTTTTCCTAGCGGATGCGCAGTGGCTTTCTGGACTAATGGGACACGTCATGAGAATGGAAAGGAATATGATGCAAAAGATCATCCTAAAACGGGGCCCAATCACAAAAAGAATATTTTTCCTAGCGGATGCGCAGTGGCTTTCTGGACTAATGGGACACGTCATGAGAATGGAAAGGAATATGATGCAAAAGATCATCCTAAAACGGGGCCCAATCACAAAAAGAATGAAAGGTAGACCCAGGCAAAGATGGTTTGATAGCATACAGGAAGATCTAAGAAATAAGGGAATTATTGGTTAGGAGGAAAGAGTAACAAACAAGGACGAATGGAGGAGAAGCGTAATTCAGTTTAGCAGGAAAGGAGCATGACTAAACAAGAAGCCACCCCACTTGATACAAGTGTATAGTATTATATTATTGTATTATATTAATTGTATTTTTAGCCCTAGGCCTTCAAGGCTAGTTGAGCTTTTTAAATAATAAATAATAATTGTATTGTTTAATGTACTATCATTTTAGAGCCTCTGGACATGTAGATAGATTTGCTGACCTCATGGTTAAGGATACAAAAACCGGAGAATGCTTTAGGCTAGATCATTTAATCAAAGCCCATTTAGAAAAGATTTCAGCGGATAAGAAAACTTCTGCTGCAACAAGGGAGGAATGTCAAGATATTGTCATCAAGGTTAGTATTAGAAGTACATTGTTTAAGTAAGTGTTTCTTTGTTAATATTTTTGTTTTGTGCTCACCAAATTGTGATTGTCACTAAATGTATCTTAGGAGACATGAATGATCATCATCATCCTCTAGCCGTTATCTACCACTACTGAACATAAGCCTCCTCTAAGTTTCTCCATATCTCCCTGTCTTGAGCTACCATCATCCACTTCCCGGCAGTTCTCTTTACATCTTCACTCCACCGCGTTGGTGGTCAACCTCTGCTTTGTTTGTCACCTGTCATTTGGTGTTCTTGTCACATGACCTGCCCAGACTTAGGAGTAAGAGACGTTAATTTCCCTTGGGAGGGGAAATTTGCCTTAGGAGGGAACTTCTAATGAAAAACCAACCAAAAGACATAAAAATGATAAACTCAGATTATATAAAAGACATAAATAATAATTTATAGGCATTAAGTTCCTTCATTTTCCTAACTAGCGTATTTATTGAGTTGAATTTGGCTTTGTGTGGTTTCGGTTTCATGTCAGCTAATGTATTTTTATGCATCTTTAACATCTGTTTTATCAGGAACGTGCGTCGTCGTGAATGTTTGCAAGGCTATATCATGATGTATACTAGATATATAAATAATCATAACATTTCAGTATTCATTTTATTACCTACTGTTATTTTGCCGCATACTGTACTTGTAATTTCCTTTTCTTTAGTTGGATGGAATGAATAAAGATGAAATGGGAGCTGTAATGAAAAAATTCGATATGAAAAGCCCTCTTACTGGAAATGCCCTAACCGAACCTATGGAGTTCAATCTAATGTTCGCAACTCAGATAGGCCCATCTGGTTTAATTAAAGGGTAAGTTACATTAATAATAGTACACAGTATGGATAATACTAGAGTTTCAGGTTATACACTAAGCGCCGCGCTAGTAGAGACACGGGTACTTAATTTCTAGGCTTGGGCTAATCCGGCCCGTTCGTACCTGTGACTTTCATGTCTGTCATGTCATGTGACTGTCATGAAACTATTGAAAATAATTGTTTTTCCATACAAAAAATACATCTATTGTTAAATTAATAATATTGTTACTCTGATTTAAAAATCTTTATTCAAACACCAACAATGTTACAATACTTTATAACTTTTACAACTTTACACAATGACAACTGTAAGCTCCAAATACAACAACTGTTCTATAAACTGTCAACTTTCTATGTTTATATTGGTTTCTATACATTGATTTCTGACGTTCTAGACGTCACTAGACATAAAAATGTAAACAGTGCAACAAGTGAACGGTCTACTATACTTTGTGTACTATACTGAACGGTTGTGTGTCTACTATACTTTGTTTCACGCTAAGAATATAACATTGTGCTTATGAAGCTCACTGTTGCCAAACCTCTCGGGCACGGGTGGCTACTCGACTGTCGATATACGATTCATTCTAATCAGTACGGCGTGGCATCGCGTGCTTCTATCATCCATAAGAAATATATTGGTCTATCTAAACAACGTTCTATTCTTAACGTGAAACGCTGTATAGTAGCGTGGCGGTTACTGTATAATCGAGTTGCAAAGATTAACAGTTCTGAGATTTTCAATAAATGATTGAAATACAAAGCATAATTAGAATTGTGCTATCGATTAAGGTGTGCGCGCATTAGATCGAGTCGGTCGGCAACGGAACGGACCGCTACATCCCGGAATTAAATGCATAACCGCGCATTTATTGGCAAAATCCCACCAGCTCAGTCAGTGTATTAACATATTTCAGACAAGATGAATCCAAAAATTATTATTGTTGTGCGCGGAAGAGGAACAACAAAATAAACTTTCAAAAAGGAAGCATAATAAATGGGTGCATGAAATTTGTAAAAAACGAAACACGGAAAGTGAATGTGCTACCTTATTTCCTGATTTAATCAATCAACAAGACAAATTTTATCAATACTTCAGAATGAGTTACAATATCAATCTATTATAAAAACTGACCTCACAAAACATAATAGATCTAATTCTTTCAAAATGTATAAACATTTTCAATTTCTTTGCAACACGAAAATGCAGCAGCTGCATAATAGTCTGGTTAAATCGGAGAGTGCAGGAAGAGTCTATACCGGTTTCGGAGGTCTATTCCCCCTCATCAGTTGTCCCATATCCTCTTCTCTCTGATTTCCCCAGGTATCATACTTTGGGCCTTCCCGAATTGCAAAGAAATAAATGTCACGGATGAACTGGGGCCATCTACCGAAAAACAAAGTAAGTTATCAATCGAAGTAGCACAGAAAACGACAATAAATATCGCTTCCATACCACCAGATTGACAACAGGTGGAATATTTACACCTCCTGAGATTTTCAAAATTTATAAATCATATAGGATGCCGAGGAAATTAAGATGAGAGAATTTTAAATAATTCACAACTCATCTGCTCAGCGTGGTAAAAGCTCCAACAAGAAAGATTCCTTAATACTCATACAAAAGAGTAAATGAATTAAAATGTGTAAACATTTTCAATGTTTATGCAACACGAAAATGCAGGAGCTTCAGAATACTCTGGTTAAATCGAAGAGTGCAGGAAGAGTCTATACCGGTTTCGGAGGTCTTTCCCCTCTCATCAGTAGTCCCATATCCTCTTCTCTCCGATTTCCCCAGGTATCATACTTTGGGCCTTCCCGAATTGCAAAGAAAGAAATGTCACGGATGAACTAGGGCCATCTACCGAAAAACAAAGTAAGTTATCAATCGAAGTAGCACAGAAAACGACAATAAATATCGCTTCCATACAACCAGATCGACAATAGGTAGAATAATTTCTTTGGTTACACCTCCTGAGATTTTCAAAATTTATAAATCATACAGGATGCCGAGGAAATTAAGAGGAGAGAATTTTAAATAATTCACAACTCATCTGCTCAGCGTGGTAAAAGCTCCAACAAGAAAGATTCCTTAATACTCAAACAAAAGAGTAAATGAATTAAAATGTATAAACATTTTCAGTTTCTTTGCAACACGAAAATGCAGCAGCTGCATAATAGTCTGGTTAAATCGGAGAGTGCAGGAAGAGTCTATACCGGTTTCGGAGGTCTATTCCCCCTCATCAGTTGTCCCATATCCTCTTCTCTCTGATTTCCCCAGGCATCATACTTTGGGCCTTCCCGAATTGCAAAGAAATAAATGTCACGGATGAACTGGGGCCATCTACCGAAAAACAAAGTAAGTTATCAATCGAAGTAGCATAGAAAACGACAATAAATATCGCTGCCATACCACCAGATTGACAACAGGTGGAATAATTTTTTGGTTACACCTCGTGAGATTTTCAAAATTTATAAATCATATAGGATGCCGAGGAAATTAAGATGAGAGAATTTTAAATAATTCACAACTCATCTGCTCAGCGTGGTAAAAGCTCCAACAAGAAAGATTCCTTAATACTCATACAAAAGAGTAAATGAATTAAAATGTGTAAACATTTTCAATGTTTTTGCAACATGAAAATGCAGTAGCTTCAGAATACTCTGGTTAAATCGAAGAGAACAGGAAGAGTCTATACCGGTTTCGGAGGTCTTTTCCCCCTCATCAGTAGTCCCGTATCCTCTTCTCTCCGATTTCCCCAGGTATCATACTTTGGGCCTTCCCGAATTCCAAAGAAAGAAATGTCACGGATGAACTAGGGCCATCTATCGAAAAACAAAGTAAGTTATCAATTGAAGTAGCACAGAAAACGACAATAAATATCGCTTCCATATCACCAGATTGACAACAGGTGGAATACTTTCTTTGGTTACACCTCCTGAGATTTTCAAAATTTATAAATCATACAGGATGCAGAGGAAATTAAGATGAGATAATTTTAAATACATAATTCACAACTCATCTGCTCAGCGAATGAAAATGTTTATACATTTTAATTCATTTACTCTTTTGTTTGAGTATTAAGAAATCTTTCTTGTTGGAGCTTTTACCACGCTGAGCAGATGAGTTGTGAATTATTTAAAATTCTCTCATCTTAATTTCCTCGGCACCCTGTATGATTTATAAATTTTGAAAATCTCAGGAGGTGTAACCAAAGAAAGTATTCCATCTGTTGTCAATCTGGTGGTATGGAAGCGATATTTATTGTCGTTTTCTGTGCTACTTTGATTGATAACTTACTTTCTAATTCTTTCACTTTAAAAATCAGCTAATTTATGTTTTTCAACGAAAGCATGTAAGTAAAGGTTTCCGACAGCGACGTATTGAATTCAGCTTCTATTCTATTTATTTCTGGCTACATTAAAATATGTACAACCCTTGCGCAAGACTGGTTTAACAACAGTTCTACAGAACTCTTCAGAGCAGCGGTAGATAAAGTAAAGATAGTGATGATGATATCCAACCTCCGATTAGGAAACGGCACTTGAAGAAAAAGAATCATAAAGTTTGTTTAGCAGTAAATGGTTGACTTCAATTAAAACATCCTGGGTTAACCGATAATAGTATAAAAAGTCCGGTTTCAGGTAAAATTTAAATATGTTTCATTTACATATTGCAGATAAAAATTTTGTGGATCCTTTGCTTTAGTATAGGAGTACCGTCTAATGTCTAGTCAGTGTTAATTGTAAAAAGACCAACTCTGTCTACCTCGTTCGCTTATCGCTCCGGACCGGTCATAAAAATTGGCTAAGTCAGATAAATTTAATAATATTTACGACCGCACTAATTGAAGTCAACCATTTTCTGCTAAACAAACTTTATACGTTATGGTATAATATGGTTATCGATTTGCGCATATTCCATATAAACAAATGGAAGAAAAAAACTCAAGCCACCAAAAAGAGAAAATTCTCTAGGTATTGGATTGTGTAAATACAACTGTGTTATAACAAGAATATAGTGTTTAGACATAACACTGGTTATTTCTAAATACTCACTCAAATAACATAACAGTGGTTAACCAACAACCAATTCACTGGGTGGACAGCTACATATACCTTGGTACCAACATAAACAGCCAATGGGACCATTCTACTGAAATAAAACAACGCATAGGAAAAGCGAGACCAGCGATTTCAGAAGTCACGATTTACTGCTTGGTACCAAAATCTTTATCATCAGATGCTATATATTTTCTACGTTATTATACGGAGTAGAGGCCTGGACCAGTGTTGCCAACCACATTTCTCTAGATTATCCGATGATCGCTCGAAAAAGATCCGATTTGTCACGAAAAGATACGCTCATAGGCGTAACCAGGGTGGGGGTTGGGGATTATAACCCCCCCCCCCCCATTTGGATGTACTTTGAGCTCTCTACGCTTAACACCATTACTATTCCATACCTCTCAGAGGGGCGCGACCGAAAATAGTGACAACTCTACCTTATCGATAATAATCTAGGTCTAGGTGCAGGGTAAATTGAAGATGGAATTACAAAAAAATTGTATGCCTTTGTACTCACTTTATAACTCAAAAAATTATGATCTGGATTTTAATGCATATTTTTTTTATACTTCACGTATCAAAGTTGCGCGTGAAGTTAGGCATGTTAATGACAATAGCGATTTTGGGGGCGACCCCTCCCAGAGACCATCCAGTAGTTGTATTAGGATCATCCTGATTTCTTTTAGCTTTTTTTTTATATTGAATACATTACTGAAAACCCTTTGTACACTCTTCACTAGCGTTTGAAAATGATAGAACCAATAGCAATAAAAATACTTAAATTAGGAAACAAATATATATTAGTTTAATTTTTCTAATTTTACCATTTATCCATTATAAAAAAGTATTTTCACAAACCAAAACTTATTTCAACAGACGTTTGCTGAAGCATTGCACTAAAATAAAAATAAAACTAAATCGTGCACTAGCTATCAAAGACTAAAATCCCATAAATAAAATCGAACGGCAGAATCCCTGTTTTTGAAATTTGAATTGGATCAGTATGCCTTAACTGGAAACATTTGTGCATTCAAATTCCAAACAAAAAAAATCGCACAGGTACCTTTTGTCCCTTCTTATCTTAGATAATTACCATGAAAAGTATCGGATGTCGCTAACATTCATTCAATATATAGGTTATTTATAGAAGTTTGGGTAGAAAATCCAAAGAAAATGAATGTGTTGTTGGGAATATATGAATGAGAAGCGAATTTTTTTAAAGTTTATTTTGTTATTTGTTATTTATATGTGTTTATTTGTAGTAGATTGGTAGATACGCTGAAAAATATAAGCAAATATCCTATTTATTTAAAGATACGAAGAAGATACGACAACTCTCAAAAAGATACGCAAATCGGATAATTATACGCCGATTGGCAACACTGGCCTGGACACCTTCCGAAGCTTGAGGAAGTGGTTTAAAACCTGAGAAAATGGTTTAATACAACTAAAACCGCACTATTCCGAATAGCAGCAAGCAAAGTTAGGATAGCCACAAGCTTATCGCCAACATCTGGAACGGATAGGCACTGTAAGAAGAATGTTGCTGTAATAACAATATTTTTTATTTCTTTTAATAAAAAGGTATAATTATTAAAGTCGGTATTTCTAATACTTCTTCTTTCTCATAATCCTTAGTGCCCTTCAGGGCGTCGGATGTCGGGTTCCGCCTTTTATCCATTCCTTCCAATCGCTTCTGTTGGTGGTCAGGTTCTTCATATCCCTCATACTCATGTGTCTCCTTTCACCTATATCCTCGATCTGGTCCATCCATGTCTTCCTTGGCCTTCCCTTTTTTCTTTTGTTTCCCATTTTGAAGTCTTTTTTGCTTCATTCGTTGTATGTGTCCAAACCAGCTTAACTGTTTGTTTTCTAATACAAAAACAAAAATATGCGCAGTATAGAAGCATTAAAGTCTTAAATTATTGTTCTTGCATTTTTAAAGTTTATAGTAGTGTATTTCTTGTAGATTTTTGCGGCCTGAAACAGCCCAGGGCATCTTTGTCAATTTTAAACGTCTTCTAGAGTTCAACCAAGGGAAATTGCCATTTGCTGCAGCTCAAATAGGTGAGTAACTGTAGGAAGTAATATGGTCAATGGTCATATCACTTTCCTTAAAGCGTTCTAAATATTCATAATGGTAAGCCACAAAAAAAAAAGAAACTTGAGATGTTAAGGATTCAAGTTTTAAAAAAATCTGAACAATATGGATTTAAGTTTAAAAAACCAAGACTCTTGTTATTTGACTGTGTTATTTATTATTTTACAAATTATCTTACATAATTTACACTATTTTGCTCAAAAATGGGGTTTATTTAAAAAACTGTCGCTTAACATGTTCTTTAGTTTAAAAAATCGTAACACTACATTAAAAAAATAAATAAAATTATGTATCTACAATGTCCACTTGTTCATTAACATTGTCAGTAGCTTCTCTTAGCTAATTATAAAACATATGATAGACTGGCGGAAGAATATAAGCGTTTTATATTTTTTGAAGTTATACTTCTTTAGGCGCGATTGAGATCGAGGGTGAATTTATATTGATCTGCGCGCATGCGCACACCGACAGTATGGTATTAGTCGTTATACGGGCTCTGATTGGGTGTTGAAATGATCTGTCAATAATAAATAATTGTTCAATATGAAGGTAAACAAATGTATAATATATTAGTTTTATTGTTGTGAGGACAGAAATAAAGAAGTTTATAATTATAGTGACATTTAAATAGTTTTTAAAAGCAACAGGTACGTAATAATTGTAAATGTATCATAGGTACCTACCTATTTGAACCTACCAAAATACATAGTATGTAATACTTTTATTTACATAATTTGATTACCATCAAAATTTCTATCAATGTTCACCTAATATATTGTTTTCTTACTCTATGTTTTGTTGTATTTTTTCAATTCTAAATCATTTCAATTCAAAATCTAAATAATTTAATTTAATTCAAGAATGCCAAAAGCTTAATCCGTTTAGTTAGTCGATCTTCGCACATAATGACACATTGCCTCCGTGGCGAAGCGTTTAAGGCGAATGAACCCCAATATACCAACCGCGCTGATAGCTGGTTCGAATCCCAATAAAAACTTTTATTTTTTTATTTTTTTTTATACATTTTATGATTGTAAGTATATTTGTTATATAATTTTATTTTCAGAAAATACGTATTTAGTTAAAAAATGTTCAGAAATCATTTGTGGCATTTTTAATGTGTTTGTGTGTGTTTTATTCTTTTATTATTTTAATTTTTGGCACTGTTTTAATAAAAATGTTTGAGAAGTAGTAGGTATAAATTAGTTTAATATTTAACTAAAATATAAATAAAAAGTATATTAATTTCGTTTAAATCATATAATAGAAGTATAACTTCTTACGTGCGTACAAAGTACACACACATTCTTTTTTTATTTTATTTTTCCAATATTCATAGGCTCTTTGTATTTTTTGTGGATGTTTGACAACTCTTGTTCCAGGTTGTCTTTTCTTAAGACATTAACTTCTTAACAAACCCTTGTATATTACCAATATAATTAATGTATAATTCTGGCATTCTCTCTTATCTCCTTTTTTATGTTAGTAGATCTCTGTCCTTGTCTTTGCATATCGTCAATTTCGACTTTTTTATCGACTCTGTGCTTTCTTGTATTCTTTTACAGATTTTTCTGCTTTCGCGTCTGTTATTATGCTCTAAGATTTCTTGTACTTGTTTTTTCAAAGCCTCTCTTTTTTTCTTCTGCATATTCTAGTCGCTTGTATTCTCTTTTCGTTATAAATCTCCCTCCTATGTCTTGTGTTTCTTTGAAGTTGATTAACTTTTTCTACTGATATGAAATAGGTGTGTCTTAATGTAAGTAATTTTTAGGTAATGCATTTAGAAATGAAATATCTCCACGATCTGGCCTCATAAGAGTTAGGGAATTTACAATGGCTGAAATTGAACATTTTTGCGACCCTAGTGATAAATCTCATCCCAAGTTCGATAATGTGCGAGACACACAACTGTTATTGTACTCAGCTTGTAATCAGATGGATGGAAAAGCAGCTGAAAGGAAAACTATTGGTGTTGCTGTTGATTCGGTAAGATTTTTTCCATTTTTCGGTGAAAAGTAGATTCAATTTAAACGAGTATTTTAAGTTTTTTCTTTAGAATAAGTAATATTAACTCTTTAAAATAAACTGCTCGTGAAAAGTTAGGGATATAGAAAATTATGCTGATTTTCATAGTTGATTTTTTCGCGAACAGACGGATTCCGCTTTTATTTTTTATTTTAGCCTTTTCTTTAGTATTTACACAGTTGTGCAAAGGCTTACTCAAACTTATTTTTTGTACTTATACCGGGTGGATGAAAAAAATGTTTTTCTTGTGTTAAGTTTGAGAGACCCTGTGGGGAGAACGAGGTACAAATGTGAGTATACATCAGAATAATATTGTAGTCTTATGTTTTGTGAACATGCTGTTGTTTGAATGTCCCTGATATCTTTAGAAACAAAAAAAAAATAGACGGTTTTGTAATTTAACATGTGTTTTAACCGAAACAAAAGTTTGAGACACCTTGTAGGGAGAAAAAGGCACAAATGTGATTATACCCGGATATTATGTTGTAGTCTCATATTTTTTGAATATTTTATTTTTTTAATTTTTCTGATATCTTTAATAACAAAGAAACTAGACGGTATTACTCTTTAATATGTTTTTCTATGTTTCACATGTGTGATGTGACGCATGTCGTCAGTTAAAACACATATTAAAGAGTAATATCGTCTAGTTTCTTTGTTATTAAAGATATCAGAGAAATTAAAAAAATAAAATATTCACAAAATATGAGACTACAACAAAATATCGAGGTATTTACCTTTATGCCTTTTTCTCCCTACAAGGTGTCTCAAACTTTTGTTTCGGTTAAAACACATGTTAAATTACAAAACCATCTATTTTTTTATTTCTAAAGACATCAGAAACATTCAAAAAACAAAATGTTCACAAAACATAAGACTACAATACGATTTCGATATATACTCCCATTTGTACCTCGTCCTCCCTACAGGGCGTCTCAAACTTAACATAAGAAAAACATTTCTTTTCTTCCACCCGGTATAAGTACAAAAAAAAAAGTTTGAGAAAACCTTTGCATAACTGTGTAAATACTAAAGAAAAGTCTAAAATAATAAAAAAAAATTAGCGGAATCCGTTAATCTGTTCAAGAAAAAATCTACTATAAAAATTTAGCAGAATTTTCTATATCCCTAACTTTTGACGAGCAGTTTATTATAAAACGGTGCAATTTTCCGTGTCACTACGGAATTGCATGAAAATTTGGATTTAGGTTCTTCTTAATGTTGTTCTGAAGCTATTTCCTTGTGGCATTTTTATAATTAACTATTTAGATGGGAAATAAGCCACAATTAACTAGAAAAAAATAATTTTATTAACGTTTCGACGCCCAAATCGGGTGTCGTTGTCAAAATACAAAATACTACTAAATTAACAAAAATGTTGTTGCTTAGTAAAAATTCTTCTAATAATTTATTTAATCTGACTCATTTATGTTGGCAATTCAGACATATATAATTTACTATGGAATCTCTAACGCGAGAGTTTTACTGTCACCGTTGCATTTGGTTGTTTTTTAAAGGCAGATCACATGCTATGATTTTTTGTGGCGGATATTCTTGAGTTGGGGTTGATTTCATGTAATCGAATGAACTATCTTTCAGTAAAGTCGTCCCAGGAACGCAACTCATAAATATTGGCAATATCATTTTAAAGTCTTCTACTTTAAAATGTATAATATATTATGTCTGAATTGCCAATATAAATGAGTCAGATTAAATAAATTATTAGAAGAATTTTTACTAAGCAACAACATTTTTGTTTATTTAGTAGTATTTTGTATTTTGACAACGACACCCGATTTGGGCGTCGAAACGTTAGTAAAATTTTTTTTTCAAGTTAATTGTGGCTTATTTCCCATCTAAATAGGTTCTTCTTACCTTCCACTTCATTTTTGGACTTGTGCCGTTCGTTGTTTTTACTTGGGAGGTGAAAATCACTCCTTCTCGGGGGTGAAAAAACATACCTTTAAAAAAGTCGGGAAATGGATAAACTGACTAATTCTAAGCAACTTTTGTTCTATAGAGTTTTTTCGCAAATAACTCAAAAAGTGTTTTATCGAAAAAATATTTTTTTCAAAAATGTAGCTTATAAAAAACGAAAAAAAAATGGTGTATGTATGAAGACTATGGACCCAGTAGAAGCAGAGTTGTAGCCTAGGTATTTATTCGTCAAATTCCAAATCGAATACTTTTCGGTGAAAACTCATCAAAACTGTTTTGAAATGTTAAAAAACCTTTATTTTGTTTTTTAGTTAATAGCATCAAAACTAAACAAGTTACGCTTAAAATAAAGTTGGTCCCTTTTTTTGTAAAGAAAATCGTGAAAATCACCCCCTCATTAGCATCGCAAATGAAATTAATCGTTCCAGCTTTACAATTTACTTATGTACTGTTTGTATAATCTGTAAATTTCACCGGTTTACAGTGCTTTTTTTTTAAAGGGCTTGAACGAGTCAGTAATCACGAGTGTATGTAAATTTTGAAAAGCCATATCTTAAGCAATTTTTGTCTTATAGAAAAACAAAAAAGAATGTGTGTGTACTTTGTACGCACGTAAGAAGTTATACTTCTATTATATGATTTCTTAAAAATAAATATACTTTGAACAGTTTGTTTTAATTTTTTTTAAACACCAAACTAATTTTGTGCTTACCGCTTTCAAAACAATTAAAAAAAGTATAGGATTGCACTGGATTGGAACTCAAGACCTTTCGATCTCTGGCCGAATTAGTTGAGGCATTGGAGCACAAAAAAGGCCTTACTGTCGATTTTTGGCGCAGTAAGACGGATTTTAATGCAGTTTGGTGCGTTGGATTCGTGAGAATGTCAGGAAATTTTGTGAACTAATGTAATGAATAAGAAATCTGAAATTGCATTTGTGCATAAGAAAAATGCATTTCAAAAGTGCATTTTGGAATAGGCAATTATTATAAATTTGCAACTCGGTAAATAGTTGGGCAACATCCCGATTAATTATTTTAATTATTTTTAATCATTTTTAAGTCCATATAATAGTCTAAGATGTCAATAACCATTAATAATAAACAAAAAAAATTTTCCTTATGGGGAATCGAACCAAGTACTAACACGTCCGTAACTAGATACACATACCGCTAGCCTACGCAGACACTTGCTAGACACGGGCGATATTAGGTATAAACAAAAACAAATAGGTAAGTAAAAATTGTAAAGAGAATTACTACATACTTAAATATATTATAAAATTAATATATTCCTAAATTTTAGAAGAAACATTTGTAAATAGGTACATTTATACAAAACATTCGAAAAATCGACACTTCAATCATTCAATGCATTGACTAAATGCTATACCAAATACGCTACGAGGACTGTGTCTGTATCGGTTCGGACGTACCTAATGACAATTCACGGTAACAAACAGAAAAGGTGAATAAATATACAATAAAATGATTTAATAATACTCATCTTACTCGTGAGGAAGATAAATCCAAAGACACAAAAATTATAATAAATATATTTACTAAAAACACTAATATATTCTTTTCACACCTTTTTTTGCACTGATATATTTATACATAACTAGAAAGATTTTAGCAACTAAACGCCATACTGTGTGTGTGCGCATGCGCGCAGAATTATGAAATTTTACTCTCAATCGCGCCTAAAGAAGTATAAATTCAAAAATCCAAAATATTCAGAAAATCAAAACCTACATTTTTTTATATTCTTCGAGATTTTTTATCACTAACACTTTTTAAGTTATTTTGAAAAAAAAATGCATTTATTTCAAAATTAAAAAAAAAAGATACTTTTAAACCAATTTTTTTCAAAAATAAGCTCTGAACCGGTGAAACTTACAGATCATAATAAACATTATATAAGTAAAGTAAATTATAAAGTGATAACGATTAATTTCATTTTAGGATGCTAAATAGGGTTAAAAATAGTGATGTTCATGATTTTTTTACCAAAATAAGCTAAATTTTTCCTAAGAATATTTTTTTCGATAAAATATTTCTCGAGTTATTTGCAAAAAACCGTCTAAAAACGTGGTTTTTGTTGAAAAAAATAAATATTTTCACTCGCAATAACTCGAAAAGTATTGACTGAGTGAACAAACTCTATAGAATAAAAGTTGCTTAGAATTACTCAGTTTATCTATTTCCGGATTTATTTTGAACGTATGTTTTTTTACCCCCGAGAAAGGGTGGCTTTCACTCCCCAAGTGAAAGCAATCCTGGACCAAGTCCAAAAGTGAAGTATAGGATAAGAGGAACATAAAGTGAAATGTTCAAGACACTCCAAATCGGTCATTTACTGACCTAGTGCGGACGATATTAATGGTTACAGAAGTTTATGGATCAAAATCGAAATATTATTCACGTTCGTTATGAATCCGTTATCAAAATTGCTCTATTATACTGAACTTTTGTTTCATAATTGTATATTAGCTCTAAAAATCGGTTATTTTACTTTTTCGTGGTTTATTTTGTAGGGTCTGGTGGCAAATCAAACTTTGGGATACTTTATGGCCCGAATCCAACAGTTTTTAGTAAAATCTGGAGTTGATCCAGCAAGATTAAGATTCAGGCAACATATGGCAAATGAAATGGCACACTACGCATGTGATTGTTGGGATGCTGAATGTTTAACCAGTTATGTAAGTATTTAATGTTTTGTTTTTTAATATAACTTGGTTATATTAAAGTTGTTCTTAAGAACAATAATTCTGTCCACATTTGTTAATTTGTCACAGTTCTTACTTGTTTGGTACATGTTGTAAATAACATCACGAATACCACCCACAGTCAACACTTCTGTATTGGTTTTAATTTTGTGTATGACCATTTTTAGGTGGTGAATCTGTATGGAAATATTTTCGTTAATTCGAGGGCTGAGAACCACATGGTTCCAAGCGACAGTTTGTACAAAACTTGTTTTTTAACAGACATCTATTGTCTTTGAATTCTGCATCGAATGGTATTGAACGTTCTGCCATTCGTTGACAGATAGCGCCACAGTCAACAGTGAAATCTAGTTCCAAGCGCACGAATTGCTTTAAAGTTAAAACCATATGGTTCCATGTGTAGTATAATTAGGACACCCTATATAACATATGTTTTTAAGTTTTAAATAACTTTTATCAAAATACAGTAATAGGGTATTAGCCCGATACGAAGACACTCACACTTGACCGTGAATTAGAAACGTGATGTATTAATATTATGTCGGGTATAAATGCAGTGTAGGTGAATTTAGTAGGAGAGTTTATTATTAGATACTTGAGTTGTACAAATTTATTGGCATAGGTTAATGTGATGTTATTGTACTCAGTATTTAATTAATGTAAGGTAGGTCGTTACTGTTATATGTAAACACGTTGTTATGGTTAGTTATTGATGGTGTGGATTGTAAATATAATGTATCTGAACCAAGAAAGAGAGTTTTAATTAATTTAGACCTAAAAGGCATTATGGACAACTTATTTATGACACATCTACTACACTGAGAGTATTGGTGAAAGTTAAATGTCAGTTTTATCAGTTAAAATTATCATTTTCTTGTTTTGCAATGTTCTCTGTGTCCGAAAATGAATCTTGGGAGGATTATTGTAGCTTCGTTTCTGAATATCTACCAGAAAATAGCAGTGGAAAATTATGAAAATAATTTGATTACTGAATTTGAATAAATTAATTAAATATAATAAATAAATTAATTAATTAAACAAATAAGTGTTGCTGGCTAAATGGGCGCAGATCCCAAAGGCCGAAAAAAAAGAAAAAAAAATTAATCAAATTAATTACCTAATTAAAATAATTAATTTGAGTAAATTTCTACTCCTCGTCAATTTTCTTCTTCCTTTGTTTTTAAAAATTCTTCTAACATCATGGTATATATTATAGGATAGGGTATAGGCTATTATTCTAAAGGCAATAAAGTCTACAATGATGACATAATATGTCATAATATGACGTTTTCAAAACTTTAAATTTATTTAGAGACACCAAGTACAGCGCTTACAGTGCCCTAAGGTTCCAAGTACAAGTGTAATATTTTGAAAAAACCATGAAACTTGCATTTTATACCACAACGACAGCATTGATTTAAGAATCACTGTATTACCAAATCCTTAAACAATAATATATAACATATCTGGCAGAGTATAATTTTGTCAGAAGCGTTTTATTTGACAGCAAACTTTAAAATTCGTTTCCTGAAAAATGTTGTAAATGTAGCTTGGAGCCCTATGGTTTTCAGCCCTCGAATTAGTGCTGTGTTAAATACCATTTTTATTAAATTTTTTCAAAAAAAATTGTTAAAACATTGGTTTAACCTAGAGGTGCCTACTTACTTGAGAATTTTTCTCCAAACGATCAGAGCGCGCTGTAGCAAATTGCTCTAGTCAGTACGTGTTCGCGAGCAAAATTCTGCCGAACCAAACGAACCGATCATTTTCAGAGGAGTGTCAACAACCGTTGAAAGATCAAAAGCCAACAATGTTCGTTGATGTTCAGTGGGTAAGGGCGTACTCCAGATTCTCTGAACGCTGTGAATAGAACGAACACTTACAATAACCTGAGCGTTTACTTGTTAGTGCGCGCTCGACTCGTTGGGTTCATTTAGTTCGTTCGAAAAAAATGCTTTTTTCACTACGCACTTTTACATTATATTGTAGCGGTTTTACTGTAATAATAAAACGAGCGGTTCGAATTTAATACGAATTTATTTATTTATACAACTTTACAGTACCGACTTCTATCTATAACTAACTTTATTTACAAAATGGCCCGTTATTTATACCAGCCGTTATTTTGTAGAATGTTCTGCCCATCTCCAGTCACCGCATGGCCTTCGCTGTCGAACTCTTGTGACGAATTCATTCCCCTCGCGCGCCACTCGCCGCGTCATTCATCCAGATGTTTCTGTAAACGTCTGGCTGTCGACACGGAACCTGTTACTTGCGGTCGGTAATTCGTCACAATATGATACCGTCAACCTATAATAATTGGGAACTTACACATTTTGTTATTACATAATAATGTTTAGTTTTGTTTAAAAATGAGATTTCCAAAATTTCACGCTTCAAAAACTCATAATAACTTAGAAGTACTTTAAAGTCTTCTGTGATTTAAAATAGTTAAAACGACCCGTGACGTCACATAGTGAACTTTATGTTTAGGTATATTCTTCTTCTTAATCTTTAGTTTATTGGTCTCCACTTACTTGGGTATTTGGCCAGCTCATCGTCGCGGAATAAGCGAAAAATATTTTTATTCTAATGACGTTTATCCTATGTCTTCTTCTTCTTGTAGTTTCATGGCCTCCACCTCTTAGGTACTTGGCCAGTCCTCGTATTTAGACTAACTGGAAGGGAATCCTCTTTTCAAAGGGTCTGGATTTTTCCATATTCCCTTCCTTAAATTCATTGTGATATGATTTTCAAATAACTATTTTTATTTTATATTTTAATTTGAAATATTGTTAAAAATTGATTGATCTTTCTTAAGGTTTGGTCATTAATATTATGTAGGAGATTTTGTATTGAAATGGGGGTTGGACTTCCTATATTAACAAGTTCCTGATACAGGTCAAATTGATTTGTTTTGTTAATTGGGCATTCAAGTAACATATGAGTTATACTTCCTATTTGTCCACATTCACAAAAAGGAGTATCAATACAATTAATTTTAAACAAATGGTCTGGTGTGTGACAATGGCCCGTTCGCATTCTAATAATTGATGTCAAGTGCCTTCGATCTACAAATGTGAATTTGTGGAACCAAGGATTTTTAGAAAAATCACTTTGGCATTGTTGATACCATTTCCCTTTAGTTTTAAACTGCTTTTTCCATTCAACTTTAAACTCATTTACAATTTTTTGTTTAATAAAAGGCAAAAAGTCAAATTTATCTATTTTAATGTCTGCAGGAACATTTAAAGTCTTGCTTATATTTGCCAATTTATCAGCCTCTGTATTCCCCTTTACTCCAGTATGGCCTGGAATCCAAGCTAAGATTATATTAAATCCTGCTTCCATTGACTCAATAATGAGTCTTTTAGTTAGGTTTACAATATGGTTGTTTGTCCCCCAGGTGGTGTTATGTAATTTTTGGATAGCACTTTTAGCATCTGAAAAAATTATTGCTTCTTTAATATTTTTTTCAATACAAACAGATACTGTCTTGTTAATTGCAATAATTTCTGCAGTGCATATTTGAGTGTGCTCATGTAATCTGGATGCATAGTTATAATTGTTTGAAGGTATGTGTACCCCAAAACCTACTGTCCTCGACTCAGGATCTAAAGAACCATCTGTAAATACCCATGTATAATTTCCATATGAAGCTGAAAATTCATTAAGAAATTCCTGATGAGATAGGTTTCCATCTTTTTGTGGGTTGAGAAAATTGTCTGAAATGACCCCGAAATGTTTCAGTTCGATCTGAAAGCAGGATTTAATGTTCTCTTTATATAGATTAATAAGGTATTTGTCAAAATTATTTTTGATTTCAATCAAATATGGTGGCTCTTGTGATTTCCAAAATCCTATTTTATAATTTACTTTGGTTCCCAACTCTGACAGGATGTCGTTCAGTGGATTTTTCAGATCAGCTAGGATTTTCAGATAGAACTTAGCGCAAAGTATTTTTCTTCTTACATCTAATGAAATTTCTCCACTTTCTGCTAACAAAGCATTAGTGGGGGTAGATCTCATACAGCCCGTGATGATTCGTAAAGCTTTAAACTGAATTTTTTCTAATATTAAGAGTGGGGACTTACTACAGGGTTTTAATATTGCACATGAATAATCCAAATGGGGTCTTACGATTCCTTTATAAATTAATGAGAGTGTATGGGGGTTTGCTCCCCACCAGGTTCCACATATTGCCCTCATTATATTCAAACCTTTTCGAGCTTGTGTTTCGATACGTTTAATATTTTCAATCCAGTTAAGTCGATTATTGAATATTGTCCCTAAATATTTAATTGATTCTCTAATAGGAATTATCTCTCCCTCTATTTTTAGCGGAATAATATTGTAATAATATATACCAGTTTGTTGAGATTGGAGTTTGATACAGTTTTTGAAGGAAAGGAAAGAAGGTTTACTATGGAAAATAAAAGAAAACTTTATAAGTGTTGTTTAGTGCCATTTTGTAAAATTTTTCTATGTAATTAAAATAGTTCAAACAATCAAACGTATTTCCTACTGACGTTTATAATGTCTAATTTAAAATTATATACAGTTTTGTTTACTTTGTTGCTGCAGAATGTAAACACACAACCATATGACGTCGCGACGGCTTTTGGGCTAGCTTCCTTAATTTGAATTTAGAAGCGTCTTTAGGGGCCAAACTGAACACAAAAACAACTTTTTTATCTTTGATACATGTTTTAAACTATGTTCTGTTGTGATTTATAACATTTTTTTTTCGAATTTAAAATTTTATGCAAGTTCCGTATTGTGACATAATTCAGCGTAGTGACTCCGTTCCCAAAAAGCCGAATAGATAAAGGAATTCATGGCTCATCCTAATTACGATTTTGCTTAATGACTATACAGGGTGGGGCATTAGTGTGACAAAGTCCAATTACTTGTTTGTCGTAAGAGATAGGAAAAAAAGTTATTGAGGTAAAAGTTGGGACACTGATAGGACCATAATTTAAAAATATTTTCAAATATACAGGTGCGTGCGTATTGACAGGGTGATACAAACTTATGTTTTTTTTTAAATAAAATACCCTGTATATTTTTACATTTTTGGATTCTCCTCAATGTTTGCTTTCTTAAAATATAAGATTTTGTAATATTATACGACGTATTTTAAAAGTTAATTACGTTTTTTTTGTTAATTTCGTAGCAACATTTACACCCTGTAGAATTGTAATGATTTGAAATCAAATGTTTATTTTAAACGATTTTTAATATAGTGTACTATTGTTATTAACAGTATAGCGAAATGTTAAATAAGAGTATACAGGGTTGGTCGAAACTCGGAATGAGTATTTTCTGAGTTTTCTTAAATGGAACGCCCTGTATTTTACTATTGTAGTGAAATGATATTTTATGGTACTTTTTTATTTCTTAAGCATTCCCTATACCTCAGTGCTTTAATTTGTAAGTTATTCGTGATTATTTAAGCCAAACATTAATTGCAATAAAAATTACTTGAAATTTTATTAGGTGGCCGTGAAAATATTCAATCAAAAATAATTTTTGAAAAAAAATACATCATAATCTAGCCTGATCCATAATTTATTAATATTGGATGAGATATCCAAATAAATTCGTAGTTAAGGTTGTTGGTGCGCAAAATATTAATAAAAACATACAATATTCTACCTAGTCGGCTATGGCACTAAATTTCCTTAAAAATTGAACATTATACTATTTTTATAGTTCCAATTACTTGGTTACCATTACTAATATGAATTTTTCTAATGAGGAACTGACTAATAAGGTTTTTGTGCTAGTGGAGTATAACAAAAATGTACTACTAGCAATAAGAATTTTTCATCAGAAATTCCCTGATAGACGACAACTAAGAAGAGATACGTTTGAAAATATACTAGAATGGTTTCAACGGACTGGACACTTAGATTATGATAAATCTGATCGAACAAAAACTATTGTAAATGAATAAAACAGGAATTAAATGTAATCCTTAGTGTCACTGAAGATCTGCATATTAGTACAACCGTTCTTACAATCTGAGTATCTAGTCTGTTGAAACCGTTTTAGTATACTTTCAAAAGTTTCTCTTCTTGGTTGCCGTCTATCAGGGAATTGCTGATGATAAATTTTTATTGCAAGTAGCTCATTTTTGTTATACTCTCTAGTAACTAGTCTAGTAATGGTAACAAATCAACTAGAACTATATAAATAGTGTAATGTCAAATGTTTAGGCAAATTTTGTGTCATAGCCAACTAGGGAGAATTTTGTACGTTTGATTAATATTTTAAGCACCAACAATCTTAACTACGAATGTATTTGGATATCTCATCCAATATGAAAAAATTATGGATCAGGCTAGATTATTATGTATTTTTTTTTCGAAAAATGATTTTTGATTGGATATTTTCACGGCCACCTAATAAAATTTCACGTAATTATTGTTTCAATTAATGTTTGGCTTAAACAATAACGAATAACTTACAAAATTAAAGCACTCAGGTATAGGGAATGTTTAAGAAATAAAAAAAATACCATAGAATATCATTTTATTACAATACTAAAATACAGGGTGTTCCATTTAAGAAAACTCAGAAAATACTCATTTTGAGTTTCGACCCACCCTATACACTAAAATTAAACAGTTCGCTATACTGTTAATGTTTAACAATAATAGACTATATTAAAAATCGTTTGAATATAAATAGAAAATTTGATGTAAAATCACTATAATTCTACAGGGTGTAGATGTCGCTACGAAATTAACAAAAAGCGTAATTATATTTTAAACTGCCTCGTATAATATTACAAAACATTATATTTTAAGAAAGTAAACATTCAGGAGAATACAAAAATGTAAAAATATACAGGGTGTTCCATTAAAAAAAACATAATTTTGTGTCACCCTGTCAATGCGGACGCCCCTGTATATTTGAAAATATTTTTAAATTATGGTAGTATGTGTGCCCCAACTTTTACCTAAATAACTTTTTTTCGTATCTCTTACGACAAACGAGTAATTGGACTTTTTCACACTAATGCCCCACCCTGTATATTATTCACAATGAAAATAAAAAAAATCAATATTTTTTCTTTAAGGGATGGATAGAATGTGTCGGATGTGCAGACCGATCTGCTTATGATCTTACCCAGCACACGAATGCCACTGGAGTCCGATTGGCGGCAGAGAAAAAGTTACCAGAACCAAAAATAGTCGATGTAATCGAAGCACAAGCAAATAAGGGATTATTAGGGAAAACCTTTAAGAAGGATGCAAAGACAATCACGGATGCTTTGGCAGCTTTAAAGATTGGCGATGTTGAAGCACTAGAGGGCAAATTGGGAAGTACAGGGTATGTAAATTCACTAAATATTATACATAATATGTTATTTATCTACAGTCCGTCTAATATACTTATCGCTGCACGTCATTATCTAAGTCAGAGATCTAAGTTGACATTGTTGCCCAATTACAAAAAATTCTTGAATTCATTTTAAATTAAATATATCACATAATTTTTGCGGAAGTGGATTATACAACAAAACAAATTAATATTCAATGTAAATAAATAAAACCTTTAGAAATAGAAAACAAGAATTATAATCTTACGTTAAAGTAAATAATAAAAACAGTAAATATAATAAAACACATACTTATAGTAAAGAATAAAAACAAATATGAAGTGTCATCACCGCAACTGTTAAATAAATGTTACCAGTTTATGCCTAAATAATATCACCTTCGTTCGATTACAGTTACAGTGTGTTCCGAACAAATGTGCTTCATAAAAACGCTTTATAATCCATTTATACAAATTAAATGAAACATATTATTATGTATTTCTTTAAGTTAACATTAACAGAAATCTTCAAATATTATTTCTACGCGTATATAATAAAATATATCTAGTGGCTGTAATTCCAGTGTACTCGGCAAAATGATTCTAAAAAGAACACACCTACCGCCTAAATATTTCGTGTTGGTATCTGTGGCATCACGGGCTATGACGCGGATGACGTACAACGGTAAGTACATATATTAGACGAAGTATATGTAGTTAGCGTAAGGACCCACTTCTGGAGCTAGGTTGTATCTTGCTTTTATTATAAAAACAACTGGAAAACAAATATCAAAAAATTAATTTTATTATTCGAAAAACAATTTATATTAACTGTCATTGAAAAATAATCCAATTGTTCACATCCAAATTGAACAAAGGCCTTCCCAAATTTCTTCCTGTTCTGTCTGTCTTGTGTTTCCTGCCGTCAATTCCCAGCGATTCTTTTGATGGCATCTGTCCTTCGTGTAGGTGGTCTACCTCTACTTCTTCTGTATCTACACTGTAATTTTTTGAGTCCACCGTCCGTCATTCATCCTAACCACATGGCCCGCCCAGTTTCACTGCAGCCATGCTATGCGCTCCAAGTTATCTGTGACGGCTGTCCTTCTTATTTTCTTGTTTCGAACCCTATCTCTGAGAGTCAGTCCAAGTAACGACTCTTCCATTTTCCTTTAGGCCACTCTGGGTTTGTTGTTGTGACCTGAGTTAAGACCATAGATATATTAACCTGTATATTATGGGCTCATGGGCTAATATGGGCCATGGGCATGGGCTATTATGGGCTAACCTATGGGCCGCTCTGTGCATCGAGGTGTAACGCCGATATCAAGGATATTGGTCAATATTCATTTTGAGTGGTCTAGCCATCTTTGTCCGTCATATGAGCGATATCGCTTAGTAAAAAGAGACTGCCGCGCGTTACGCTTTTTTGCGCAGTATGCCTTATCTACGGTTAACATGTCTCTGGTTAAGACAGGTGTTTCGGCACCGTAAGGCATGACTGGAAGCTCACATTGGTCGAACATATTTTTTTAATAATGTGGCATTTTGCTATTGAAGGTCTCTGATAGAGCTCCATAAGCAGCTCAAGCTAAAGTGATTCTTCTTTGCAGTTCAGCAGTTTGATTGTCCCTGACAATTTAGATTTGATAATCTAAGTATAGTAGGCTATTGATTATGTACTATAGAAAGGAACTACAACGTTAACGGGGTTTTAATATTTCATATGGTCAATGAATCTCTATATATAAAAAACCGCAGAGTGCTACCATTTAAAGGGGTGCGTTTTTGAGAAATGGGTGAATTAGTCCATGGGCACAGGTTACATTAGGGTGAGTTCTATGCACTTTTGGTACAAACACGTCTACATAAAAATTGTTCCTGGTTAAATTTCCTATCTAAATATAACTTTTTACCGTCAAAGATACTTTTTTTACAAAAATATATTCAAAAGAAAAAGCACAAAGAAACACAAAAGAAAGAACTTTTGTTTTTTGTCCCATAACTTTTGTCCACGGGGATATAGGTATAGGCATTGCTTCACATAAAAAACTTACATATTTTCTCTTTAAAATGGTGTTTGGTAAAGGTCATTAGGATTTACAGTTTTCGAAATATGATTTTTCAAAGTTCGCCACTCACAGCAATTTTGGGCAATTTTCCTTGTTATTTCGCAAATATTGTTCTGTAACTTTTTTCTACGTAACTTTAGGCATATGCAATGGTACATGTAAGAGGAATAGAAATCAATTACCTTTAAAGTGTTCTACTGTATAATGTTGTACGACTTCTTTTAAAGAGGTTATCATTTTCAAGATTTTATACTTTTAACGAGTTTTTATATTTTTTACGATTATTTTTTAAATTTCCCATTATAACTTTTTTTTCTACATTTAGGTATATATTATCATATATAATAAAAAAGAAAGCTTATTCTGTTTACTTCAAATTGTGTATTATAAAAAATCTGTGATTATTTTTGAATAAGATATGCTTTTTCAAAATGTAATTAGAACTTGCAACGTTTTTTGATTTTAGGATTATTTTTTAAATTTCTCTATAACTTTTTTATGCGATTGTGTGTTATGATTGACTCGGCCATGCAAACTTCAAAATATGGATTAATTCCAAACAAAGCTCCTGCACCACAAGCTTTGCTTGAAAAAATAGCATGTAAATGTACCAACGGATGTACAAAAAACTGCGGTTGTAGGAAGATAGGAATTAGTTGTTCAATATTCTGCAAAGGGTGCATGTGCATGAGTACTAATTGTGGGAACTCGATAACTGAGGTGTCAGAGGAAGATATTGAAGCTAATGCTAACGAAGAGATGGACTTTGATTTTGAAAATTTTGTAAATGTCAACGTTTAAATAATTTTAACTAAAGTGATGTTTTCTAAGACTAATGTTTATGTAATTTTTGTAAAAGAAATAATTTTAAATAATACAGGTAAAAAAAATCAAAGATTCACTCGGTTTCCATTATTTAAATATAGATGATACACCATTTTAAAGAACAGAAAGTAAGCCCTCTTTATTGAGCAATATATAGTATATTCATGTACGAGAAAAAAAAGTTATAATGAGAAATTAAAAAAAAAGCGTAAAAAATATTTTTTTATATTAGGTATATAGTATATATAATATAATATTATATTATATATTATATAATAATATTATTTTATTTTTATATTATATTATAAAAAATCGTTAAAAGTATAAAACTTTGAAAAACCATAATCTCCTTAAAAAAAAGTCGTACGTTATACAGTAGACCATTTTAAAGGTAATTGATTTCTATTCCTATTACGTGTACTATTGTATATACCTAAAGTTACGTAGAAAAAAGTTACAGAACAATATTTGCGAAATAACAAGGAAAATTGCCCAAAATTGATGTGAGTGGAGAACTTTGAAGAATCATATTTCGAAAACTGTAAATCCTAATTACCTCTACTAAATAATATTTTAAAGAAGAAATGTGTAGGTTTTTTTTCTGTAAAGCAATGTCTATACCTATATCCTCGTGGACAAAAGTTATGGGACAAAAAACAAAATTTCTTTCTTTTGGGTTTCTTTGTGCTTTTTCTTTTGAATGTATTTTTGTAAAAAAAAAGTATCATTGACTTTAAAAAGTGATATTTAGATAGGAAATTTAACCAATTTAACCATAGAACTCACCCTAATGTAACCTGTGCCCAGGGACTAATTCACCCATTTCTCAAAAACGCACCCCTTTAAATGGTAGCACTCCGCGGTTTTTTCATATATAGATGTCCATTGACCATATGAAATAATAAAACCCCGTTAACGTTGTAGTTCCGTTTAGCTATCTTATTGTGAATATAATCAATAGCCTATAGGTACCGTTTATATTTATGAACTTATGCTATTTTTTGCAGTCAACTTTTGGATTTTCGCTTGGTGCCAAATTTGTTATGTATTGCGTCTTTTCAAAATTTATGTTCAAACTTCATTAAAGGCGGCATCTAACTCAATAAGTATAGTTCCAATATCTTTTAAGTAGTGATCTGTTATCAGAACCATGTCGTCCGCGAATCTTAGGTGTGAGAGCATTTCGCCGTCGATATTTATTCCTTTTTGTGTAATTGTTTGAAAACATGTTCCAGAACTGCCGTAAAGAGTTTGGGAGAACGTATCTCCTTGTCTAATTCCTCTTTTGATTGTTATATAACGTTCTCCACCTTGCATCTTCATCGTATATCGATATCTGTACTTCTAGCTCTGTCTCATAGTGTCTTACCATTGCTTTTTCGAAAGGTTTTCTTCTCCATTCTCCACCATTTCGAGAATTTTTTTGTCCTTTGTGTCAGGTCGTGTTTCTGCTGCGTCTGCCTTTTTTTTTTATAAAATGTTCGTTATACTTCTTTTTGTCGTAATTTGTCACTATGCACCTCTGAACAGATGAATTTATAATAATAATCGTACATTTTCATAATTTGTTACATTCTATCATGGTCATGCGATGACGTTATAATAAAATTACATTACGTCAAATTGGATGACTTGCAGAGAATGTACAGTCGGAAAAATGAAGGAATACCCATGCGTCATCGAAGATATGCATACGAATAAATCAAAAATTTCTAGTCAAAACAAAGTCTAAACTAAGTTAATACACCCATACCTCGCTATACGGCATTTCGCTATAACGGCCCTGTTCAAATTACGGCACGGTTTCGATTTACGGCCTAAAATGTTTCGCTATAACGGCCCCATGTTGTCATCCTCGAGCAAACGCAATCTCGATGCACACTCTTTTCTATTTCCACTACTTGTTTATGCATAATTTGAAAATAAAATGAGATGAGGCCTCATCCAAGGAATATGTTAACATTTTAAAGGGAATTATAGAAAAAAATGGTTATAAACCTGAACAAGTGTTTAACGTAGACAAAACAGGACTTTGTTGGAAGCAAATGCCTCATCCCACATCCCATGTACATTTCAAAAACCGAAAAATCTGCGCCTGGTTTAACCAGATGGCGCCTAAAGAGCGATTAACTTTGCTACTTGGTGCAAATGCCACTGGTGATTTTAAGCTAAAACCACTTCTAATTTGTCAAAAAATCCAAGGCCTATTACAGGACTAAATAAAAATCATTTACCCGTTATATGGAGATACAACAAGAAAGCTTGGAGTTTGTAGATTATTTTTGGTTTTTGGAATCTATTATTATTTTATGTACCAGTGTATGTGCTTTTTGTATGTATTTTTGATTTAAATAAAATAAACAGATAAAATGCATTTTTAACGAGAAACCATGTAACATATTTAACAAATTTGGAACCGATCCCATTAAATTCTTATGAATTTGTATTAGAATAATTGATTCGTTATACGGCATTTCGCTTTGCGGCCATGTTTCGTGGAACGTATCTAGGCCGTAATGCGAGGTATGGGTGTACTGAAAATAAACGGATGTGACTACTACCCCACAGTACGATTTTTCGTTACGTAAGAATGTGTCAAAAATTTTTTCCGATGTTATTCTTTTTCTGATAATATATATTTATTGGTGATAAATGTTACTAGTACTACCGTAATTAAATATTTGATATAGATTAATAATACAAAAATAATGAGTAAGCAAATATAGTATTATGAATTTCTCCATGTTAAAGTTGTCAGTGGACGTAAATAGTAACAGGAATTTAAAAAATGATAAATGTTACTAGTACTACCGTAATTAAATATTTGATATAGATTAATAATACAAAAATAATGAGTAAGCAAATATAGTATTATGAATTTCTCCATGTTAAAGTTGTCAGTGGACGTAAATAGTAACAGGAATTTAAAAAATGTCGTTTATGTCAGCTGCATTAAGTGATTAAAATGAAAGTAAACTTAATGAATTCAGATCATTAGGTATCCAGATCATTAGGTATTCAGATCATTTTCCAGACATTATCTGCAAATAAATGTACATTCGTAAAAATATACTAATCTGTAATTTCATACACTATGATTGAAAAGTCAGAGTAATATGTACACGTTTGGCGAACTCATAGACAGAAGTTAACCATACTGACAGATGATTACTTACAAATTTTATTGACGCATTTTAATTAAATAAATACTTACCAAACCAAAAATACAATATAATATCAAAATAGCTCTTAAAAGAACTGAATTTATTCAAGTAAATACGACTGATTATTAAAATTTACAAACTCTACCGAACCTAACCCAGTTTCACTGTCAAAGTGGTAGAAATCGAATCAGTCAGATTATAGTTGATCGGCACGATTACTCGAATAGTAGTTTATACAATCATTATCTCTACTCATGTTGAATGTTTTTCTAAGAATGACATTAGAAGTACAGAAATAATCAAGTGTGAGTTTAAATTTTCTACTAAATTAATATAACTACGTTGAACAATTGTATCGCCGTCTCACTCTGTCAATTATAAATATGTAACTGCGTATGTCTTGGATAATGTTTTCGCTTTGTAGTCAACACTTAATAATCTATCTCTCTCGTTTGTTATTTATAGAAAAAGGCAGCAAATCCAAAATATGTGCTTGATATGATCGTTCATGGGTATTCTTTCATTTTTCCGACTGTATATACGCTCTGAGCTTCGCTGGTGGCGCTCCTAGCGGATTACTAATTCAACTTTCACCGGTAATTTTTAAATTTATTATTTAATTGTTAGCGCTTAATATTTACAACGCAAAAAAGTAATTAAATTGTATTCGATTTTTTTAAGATTTTGCTAATCATTTTGACGTTCTATTGATGAAATATTAATTTCTTACTTCGGATACTTCCACAATTATCGTGTAGATGGCGCTAAATTACATATTACGGAACATTAAAAAAACTTAAATTCAGTATTTAAAACGTAAGTATATTTAAGGTAAAAATATATACAACAGCTTTGACCAACTAATATTTTTTATAATTAATGTTTTTACTTTTAATTTTAAATTAATCACTTTGACATTTATGTCAAATTTCCGGTAAACGTTTACAGACTTGCCACTACTGGCGCTCGCGAATTTGTAAATATCCCCTCTACGTACGAGCTCACAGCGTATAAGGTACATTCCATATGTCAAATCACTCACACAAAAATTTGAGGATCTCCGATTTTTCTGAAATTTGGTGTATAGCTTCTGCGTAGCATAAAAATAAGACATTTGAGTGGTTTGAAATGGCCAACCCATAAAGTAATGGTCTATAATTAACTTTGTTTGCCGGTTGTATCGACTTTCAACGTGCAGCCATCTTTTCCTACTTCCATGAAATATTTGTATTCCCATTGCCATATGTTAGGGTCTTCTTCTTCTTGTTCTTTTGATGGGCTATTTATCTATTCCCACTCCGGATAGTATCGTTTACAAAAAAGATTATTTTACAAATTCTGGAAAAATATATAACCAACAATTTGTTATTGTTTTTAGTAGGAAATATAGACGCTAATAGAACAATTTTTCCCTGTAACTTTTCAGCATCGCATTTGTGTCTGACTTGGTGTTGATCTGAATTGCCTAACAACCTCACTTGAGTGGAAGAGTGGAGCAACTTTAGATATTTTCTTCTAAATGTCACGTGGTCGTGTGCATACAATACAGGCCTTAAATTATTGCATTTTATAAAATTACAGATCAAATCCTACTTCCCTGCTTACCATATTTTTTTGTAGAACATAAAATATTAATATGTTTACTATTAATAACTGAATCTTTTTAGAACTTATAAATAATATTGTGATTCAAAAGATTAACAAAATGTTATGTGACGGTTATTCGTTGTATTAGAACAAACCCATTTTGAATTCAAAATTATAAAATTGTGTTAACATGTAACAAAAAAAATACTTTTAATATTGAAATTTTCATAGGAACCGTTTTAAGTTTTAAAATTATAAATTTAACGATTTAATACATTAAAATTAAAAATTTTGTGAAAAAAAAAACAATTTCCAAATCAATGGTATCGAAATTTTATTAAGCCTGGATGCAGGCTTCTTCAGCTTCAAGTTTAATCGCTCCTTCCCCACTCTCCCCCAAGCCTTTATGCAGTCTCTCTCTACAGGATTATTTTGAAGTGACAAAAACCGTTATAATTGCTCCCATTTAAACTCTTCTTCTAGGAGAGTACCTATAGGTGTAGTTGGTGATATGCCTGCAACTTACTATTACTCCGCTATTTTTGGTATATTCTTGTTGTTGACTGTTTTTCTTATAGACAAATAATTAAGATTTTTTTATAGATCTTATGAGTTGGCAGTGGGAGATAAAAACTACACTCTCTCGAAGGATATGGTATCTGTGAAAAGATATCAAAATACAATGCATGTTGAAGAAATTATTCCCAGTGTTATTGAACCATCTTTTGGTAAGTTTGAGGTACTTTTCTTTATATGAGGCCATTATTTGCAAAACTCGCTAATCGACAACATTTTAGAAACATGTTCTTTTTTTGTTAATTTATTTCAATTTTAAATAGGAATCGAATGATACAAATTTCCCAAAAATCGTTCTTTTGCATACAAATGCTGTAGATAGATAGATAATATTAAGAAATGATAAAAAACCAATCCCTCCTTTACACGGAGAAAATGGAATTGTGTACACAGAAGAAGACAAAGCGGAAGTAATGAAAAACACGCTAGAAAGAGAATGTAGGGAAAATTACCATCCCGATGAAGATCTAGACTTCACAGAAAACGTCGAACGAACATGTAGAATTCTAAAAAGAAGAAAGGGCATTATAGGTATTACACACACCTCCCCTGAAGAGGTCAGACAGCTGATCAAGCGTACTAGTGCCAAAAAAGCTCCAGGACCGGACAAGATTACGAACAGAGCTCTGAAAATTCTGCCAGGAAGAACAATAGTCTACATAACAAATTTGATAAACAACATCTTAAGACCAAGACATTTTCCTGACAGAAGGAAAAAAGCTCACGTTATCATTATTGAAAAACCAGGAAAAAGGCACATTTCCACAGAATTATCGACCGATGAGCTTATTACCAGCAATAAGCAAAATCGCAGAGCGGGTCATATTAGCCAGGCTAAAAGAAGAATCTGAAGCAATCGGAACAATACCTGAAGCACAGTTCGGATTAAGATCCGAGCACTCGTGTAAACTTCAAGTGCTGAGGTTAACAGAATATATCACGAAAGGGTTCAACGAAAAGAAATATACAGCGGCCGCCTTTCTAGACGTCAGTAAAGCATTCGACAGAGTCTGGCACAACGGCCTGCTGGAGACTGGTGTGCCACAGGAGGCAGTGTTATCGCCATATCTATATACCATATATACGGCAGACACCCCAACTGAACCCTGATCGTTGCTAAGTCTATACGCAGATAATACAGCGATAGATTTTAGCAGTACCCACCCAGATTTTGCAACAATACACCTACAAAAAGCTCTTGATGAACTACAAGAATGGTGTGTGCAGTGGAAAATGGCTGTCAACCCTGACAAAACACAGGTCGTCAGGTAACAAAAAAGAAGAGACAGACCAAATGAGGTACTATCCCTATTTGATACCCAAACTGAATGGTCAAATCAAGGCAAATACCTATAGACTAAGAGCACCGGTGTTACCTTAGCCATAAATTTCATCCATAATTTTTTTTTTCATATTTTCAAAAAAATTTGGTATAAATTTATAAAAAATGAATAAAACAGATAATATTGACAAGAAAAATGTTATATATGTTATATATTTTTGGAAAAAAAATTTTAAACGGGCGATGTATTGACGGTGGGTAGATAATGCCACTCAAATTCAAAAATCCTTTATGGATGGTACGTTAGTCAACTTTTTTTCTCAGTTTTTTGTTAAATTCTCAAAGGAAATATAATAAAGCATAACATATAAAAAAATCGTGATAGAGGTATTTTCCAAAACATGCGATAAAAATTCTGAAACTTAGATGTATTGCGCGCTATTCGTTAATACGTCTCAAATTCAAAAATCCTTTATGGATGGTACGTTAGTCAACTTTTTTTCTCAGTTTTTTGTTAAATTCTCAAAGTAAATATAATAAAGCATAACATATAAAAAAAAACGTGATGGAGGTATTTTCCAAAACAAGAGAAAAAAATTCTAAAACTTAGATGTATTGCGGGCTATTCGGTAATACGTCTCAAATTCAAAAATCCTTTATGGATGGATCGTTAGTCAACTTTTTTTCTCAGTTTTTTGTTAAATTCTCAAAGTAAATATAATTAAGCATAACATATAAAAAAATCGTGATGGAGGTATTTTCCAAAACAAGCGAAAAAAAATCTGAAACTTAGATGTATTGCGCGGTATTCGTTAATACGTCTCAAATTCAAAAATCCTTTATGGATGGTACGTTAGTCAACTTTTTTTCTCAGTTTTTTGTTAAATTCTCAAATTAAATATAATAAAGCATAACATATAAAAAAAACGTGATGGAGGTATTTTCCAAAACAAGAGAAAAAAATTCTGACACTTAGATGTATTGCGGGCTATTCGGTAATACGTCTCAAATTCAAAAATCCTCTATGGATGGTACGTTAGTCAACTTTTTTCTCAGTTTCTTGGTAAATTCTCAAAGTAAATATAATAAAGCATAACATATAAAAAAAATCGTAATGGAGGTATTTTTCAAAACAAGCGAAAAAAATTCTGAAACTTAGATGTATTGCGCGCTATTCGTTAATACGTCTCAAATTCAAAAATCCTTTATGGATGG
This sequence comes from Diabrotica virgifera virgifera, assembly GCF_917563875.1. Lineage (NCBI taxonomy): Eukaryota > Metazoa > Arthropoda > Insecta > Coleoptera > Chrysomelidae > Diabrotica > Diabrotica virgifera. The sequence continues at coordinate 88,366,347 of NC_065450.1, forward strand.
TACGTTAGTCAACTTTTTTTCTCAGTTTTTTGTTAAATTCTCAAAGTAAATATAATAAAGCATAACATATAACAAAAACGTGATGGAGGTATTTTCCAAAACAAGAGAAAAAATTCTGAAACTTAGATGTATTGCGCGCTATTCGTTAATACGTTTCAAATTCAAAAATCCTTTATGGATGGTACGTTAGTCAACTTTTTTTCTCAGTTTTTTGTTAAATTCTCAAAGTAAATATAATAAAGCATAACATATAACAAAAACGTGATGGAGGTATTTTCCAAAACAAGCGAAAAAAATTCTGAAACTTAGATGTATTGCGGGCTATTCGTTAATACGTCTCAAATTCAAAAATCCTTTATGGATGGTACGTTAGTCAACTTTTTTTCTCAGTTTTTTGTTAAATTCTCAAATTAAATATAATAAAGCATAACATATAAAAAAATCGTAATGGAGGTATTTTCCAAAACAAGCGAAAAAAATTCTGAAACTTAGATGTATTGCGCGCTATTCGTTAATACGTCTCAAATTCAAAAATCCTTTATGGATGGTACGTTAGTCAACTTTTTTTCTCAGTTTTTTGTTAAATTCTCAAAGTAAATATAATAAAGCATAACATATAACAAAAACGTGATGGAGGTATTTTCCAAAACAAGCGAAAAAAATTCTGAAACTTAGATGTATTGCGGGCTATTCGGTAATACGTCTCAAATTCAAAAATCCTTTATGGATGGTACGTTAGTCAACTTTTTTTCTCAGTTTTTTGTTAAATTCTCAAAGTAAATATAATAAAGCATAACATATAAAAAAATCGTGATGGAGGTATTTTCCAAAACAAGCGAAAAAAATTCTGAAACTTAGATGTATTGCGCGCTATTCGTTAATACGTCTCAAATTCAAAAATCCTTTATGGATGGTACGTTAGTCAACTTTTTTTCTCAGTTTTTTGTTAAATTCTCAAAGTAAATATAATAAAGCATAACATATAAAAAAATCGTGATGGAGGTATTTTCCAAAACAAGCGAAAAAAATTCTGAAACTTAGATGTATTGCGCGCTATTCGTTAATACGTCTCAAATTCAAAAATCCTTTATGGATGGTACGTTAGTCAACTTTTTTTCTCAGTTTTTTGTTAAATTCTCAAAGTAAATATAATAAAGCATAACATATAAAAAAATCGTGATGGAGGTATTTTCCAAAACAAGCGAAAAAAATTCTGAAACTTAGATGTATTGCGCGCTATTCGTTAATACGTCTCAAATTCAAAAATTCTTTATGGATGGTACGTTAGTCAACTTTTTTTCTCAGTTTTTTGTTAAATTCTCAAAGAAAATATAATAAAGCATAACATATAAAAAAACGTGATGGAGGTATTTTCCAAAACAAGAGAAAAAAATTCTGAAACTTAGATGTATTGCGCGGTATTCGTTAATACGTCTCAAATTCAAAAATCCTTTATGGATGGTACGTTAGTCAACTTTTTTTCTCAGTTTTTTGTTAACTTCTCAAAGTAAATATAATAAAGCATAACATATAAAAAAATCGTGATGGAGGTATTTTCCAAAACAAGCGAAAAAAATTCTGAAACTTAGATGTATTGCGCGCTATTCGTTAATACGTCTCAAATTCAAAAATCCTTTAGGGATGGTACGTTAGTCAACTTTTTTTCTCAGTTTTTTGTTAAATTCTCAAAGTAAATATAATAAAGCATAACATATAAAAAAACGTGATGGAGGTATTTTCCAAAACAAGAGAAAAAAATTCTGAAACTTAGATGTATTGCGGGCTATTCGGTAATACGTTTCAAATTCGAAAATCCTTTATGGATGGATCGTTAGTCAACTTTCTTTCTCAGCTTCTTGTTAAATTCTCAAAGTAAATATAATAAAGCATAACATATAAAAAAATCGTGATGGAGGTATTTTCCAAAACAAGCGAAAAAAATTCTGAAACTTAGATGTATTGCGCGCTATTCGTTAATACGTCTCAAATTCAAAAATTCTTTATGGATGGTACGTTAGTCAACTTTTTTTCTCAGTTTTTTGGTAAATTCTCAAAGAAAATATAATAAAGCATAACATATAAAAAAACGTGATGGAGGTATTTTCCAAAACAAGAGAAAAAAATTCTGAAACTTAGATGTATTGCGCGGTATTCGTTAATACGTCTCAAATTCAAAAATCCTTTATGGATGGTACGTTAGTCAACTTTTTTTCTCAGTTTTTTGTTAAATTCTCAAAGTAAATATAATAAAGCATAACATATAAAAAAATCGTGATGGAGGTATTTTCCAAAACAAGCGAAAAAAATTCTGAAACTTAGATGTATTGCGCGCTATTCGTTAATACGTCTCAAATTCAAAAATCCTTTATGGATGGTACGTTAGTCAACTTTTTTTCTCAGTTTTTTGTTAAATTCTCAAAGTAAATATAATAAAGCATAACATATAAAAAAACGTGTTGGAGGTATTTTCCAAAACAAGAGAAAAAAATTCTGAAACTTAGATGTATTGCGGGCAATTCGGTAATACGTTTCAAATTCAAAAATCCTTTATGGATGGATCGTTAGTCAACTTTCTTTCTCAGTTTCTTGTTAAATTCTCAAAGTAAATATAATAAAGCATAACATATAAAAAAATCGTGATGGAGGTATTTTCCAAAACAAGCGAAAAAAATTCTGAAACTTAGATGTATTGCGCGCTATTCGTTAATACGTCTCAAATTCAAAAATCCTTTATGGGTGGTACGTTAGTCAACTTTTTTTCTCAGTTTTTTTGTTAAATTCTCAAAGTTAATATAATAAAGCATAACATATAAAAAAATCGTGTTACGTATTAATCGATTATTCGTATCGAAAAATCGTATTAACGAATACCGCGCAATACATCTAAGTTTCAGAATTTTTTTCGCTTGTTTTGGAAAATACCTCCATCACGATTTTTTTATATGTTATGCTTAATTATATTCACTCTGAGAATTTAACAAAAAACTGAGAAAAAAAGTTGACTAACGATCCATCCATAAAGGATTTTTGAATTTGAGACGTATTAACGAATACTGCGCAATACATCTAAGTTTCAGAATTTTTTTCGCTTGTTTTGGAAAATACCTCCATCACGATTTTTTTATATGTTATGCTTAATTATATTTACTTTGAGAATTTAACAAAAAACTGAGAAAAAAAGTTGACTAACGTACCATCCATAAAGGATTTTTGAATTTGAGACGTATTAACGAATAGCGCGCAATACATCTAAGTTTCCAGAATTTTTTTCGCTTATTTTGGAAAATACCTCCATCACGATTTTTTTATATGTTATGCTTTATTATATTTACTTTGAGAATTTAACAAAAAACTGAGAAAAAAAGTTGACTAACGTATGTATCATCCATAAAGGATTTTTGAATTTGAGACGTATTAACGAATAGCGCGCAATACATCTAAGTTTCAGAATTTTTTTCGCTTGTTTTGAAAAATACCTCCATTACAATTTTTTTATATGTTATGCTTTATTATATTTACTTTGAGAATTTAACAAGAAACTGAGAAAAAAAGTTGACTAACGTACCATCCATAAAGGATTTGTGAATTTGAGACGTATTACCGAATAGCCCGCAATACATCTAAGTGTCAGAATTTTTTTCTCTTGTTTTGGAAAATACCTTTATCACGTTTTTTTATATGTTATGCTTTATTATATTTACTTTGAGAATTTAACAAAAAACTGAGAAAAAAAGTTGACTAACGTACCATCCATAAAGGATTTTTGAATTTGAGACGTATTAATGAATACCGCGCAATACATCTAAGTTTCAGAATTTTTTTCGCTTGTTTTGGAAAATACCTTTATCACGATTTTTTTATATGTTATGCTTAATTATATTTACTTTGAGAAGTTAACAAAAAACTGAGAAAAAAAGTTGACTAACGATCCATCCATAAAGGATTTTTGAATTTGAGACGTATTACCGAATAGCCCGCAATACATCTAAGTTTCAGAATTTTTTTCTCTTGTTTTGGAAAATACCTCCATCAAGTTTTTTTTATATGTCATGCTTTATTATATTTACTTTGAGAATTTAACAAAAAACTGAGAAAAAAAGTTGACTAACGTACCATCCATAAAGGATTTTTGAATCTGAGACGTATTAACGAATAGCGCGCAATACATCTAAGTTTCAGAATTTTTTTCGCTTGTTTTGGAAAATACCTCCATCACGATTTTTTTATGTTATGCTTTATTATATTTACTTTGAGAATTTAACAAAAAACTGAGAAAAAAAGTTGACTAACGTACCATTCATAAAGGATTTTTGAATTTGAGACGTATTAACGAATAGCGCGCAATACATCTAAGTTTCAGAATTTTTTTCGCTTGTTTTGGAAAATGCCTCCATCACGATTTTTTTATATGTTATGCTTTATTATATTTACTTTGAGAATTTAACAAAAAACAGAAAAAAAGTTGACTAACGTACCATCCATAAAGGATTTTTGAATTTGAGACGTATTAACGAATAGCGCGCAATACATCTAAGTTTCAGAATTTTTTTCGCTTGTTTTGGAAAATACCTCCATCACGATTTTTTTATACGTTATGCTTTATTATATTTACTTTGAGAATTTCACAAAAAACTGAGAAAAAAAGTTGACTAACGTACCATCCATAAAGGATTTTTGAATTTGAGACGTATTAACGAATAGCGCGCAATACATCTAAGTGTCAGAATTTTTTTCGCTTGTTTTGGAAAATACCTCCATCAGGATTTTTTTATATGTTATGCTTTATTATATTTACTTTGAGAATTTAACAAGAAACTGAGAAAAAAAGTTGACTAACGATCCATCCATAAAGGATTTTTGAATTTGAGACGTATTACCGAATAACCCGCAATACATCTAAGTTTCAGAATTTTTTTCTCTTGTTTTGGAAAATACCTCCATCACGTTTTTTTTATATGTTATGCTTTATTATATTTACTTTGAGAATTTAACAAAAAACTGAGAAAAAAAGTTGACTAACGTACCATCCATAAAGGATTTTGAATTTGAGACGTATTAACGAATAGCGCGTAATACATCTAAGTTTCAGAATTTTTTTCGCTTGTTTTGAAAAATACCTCCATTACGATTTTTTTATATGTTATGCTTTATTATATTTACTTTGAGAATTTAACAAGAAACTGAGAAAAAATTTGACTAACGTACCATCCATAAAGGATTTTTGAGTTTGAGACGTATTAACGAATAGCGCGCAATACATCTAAGTTTCAGAATTTTTTTCGCTTGTTTTGGAAAATACCTCCATCACGATTTTTTTATATGTTATGCTTTATTATATTTACTTTGAGAATTTAACAAGAAACTGAGAAAAAAAGTTGACTAACGATCCATCCATAAAGGATTTTTGAATTTGAGACGTATTACCGAATAGCCCGCAATACATCTGAGTGTCAGAATTTTTTTCTCTTGTTTTGGAAAATACCTCCATCACGTTTTTTTTATATGTTATGCTTTATTATATTTACTTTGAGAATTTAACAAAAAACTGAGAAAAAAAATTGACTAACGTTCCATCCATAAAGGATTTTTGAATTTGAGACGTATTAACGAATACCGCGCAATACATCTAAGTTTCAGAATTTTTTTCGCTTGTTTTGGAAAATACCTCCATCACGATTTTTTTATATGTTATGCTTAATTATATTTACTTTGAGAATTTAACAAAAAACTGAGAAAAAAAGTTGACTAACGTACCATCCATAAAGGATTTTTGAGTTTGAGACGTATTAACGAATAGCGCGCAATACATCTAAGTTTCAGAATTTTTTTCGCTTGTTTTGGAAAATACCTCCATCACGATTTTTTTATATGTTATGCTTTATTATATTTACTTTGAGAATTTAACAAAAAACTGAGAAAAAAAGTTGACTAACGTACCATCCATAAAGGATTTTTGAATTTGAGACGTATTACCGAATAGCCCGCAATACATCTAAGTTTCAGAATTTTTTCTCTTGTTTTGGAAAATACCTCGATCACGTTTTTTTATATGTTATGCTTTATTATATTTACTTTGAGAATTTAACAAAAAACTGAGAAAAAAAGTTGACTAACGTACCATCCATAAAGGATTTTTGAATTTGAGTGGCATTATCTACTCACCGTCAATACATCGCCCGTTTAAATTTTTTTTCCAAACATATATAACATATATAACATTTTTCTTGTCAATATTATCTGTTTTATTCATTTTTGATAAATTTATACCAAATTTTTGTGAAAATATGAAAAAAAAATTTATGGATGAAATTTATGGCTAAGGTAACACCGGTACTAAGAGCCGGTATAGGTGAAATTTCTTAATCATTTTAGGCACGACGGGACCCTATAACTTAAATAGTAGAACCTAAAAGAAAACGTTTGAGCACTGTGCCGTCACTTTTCAGTGGCACATGCGTCTACAGTGGCGTATCAAACTTTCCACTTATGGACGGGATATATAAATTAAAAAATACCCTCCCTCATTACCAGAATTTAATTTTTTTCATTTTTTTAAGTTCTATGTGATTAAGACATAAGATTCATCGTAATTTTAACCCACCACCCCCTTCTCCCTGCCCCCACCATCAAAAACTTTATTTTTCGATTTTATTTTTTTTTTTTGGTCGGATGCAATCAATTTTATAATTTCAAAAAATTCACAAGCATAGTTAATTCGTTTATAAAACACGTCTATTTTTTATAGACCTGTAGGTTGAGTCTACATAACCTCAAAAAATTTTTAATTTTTTTTTTGGAAAAAAGTATATAACTTTTTTGGGGGATAGCTGCAGATCTAATTTTTTCTTAGTCTTGTGTATTTTATCAAACACTATATTTCTAATTTTTTTCAGATTTTTCTGTAACGCTGGTCACCTTCAAAAATCCAAAAAATCTGTTTTTTAAGGGGGTTTTGGGGGGGTTTGAACGTGTTTTTCTGATTTTTAAATATTCTAAAGGACTCAGTTACTTCAAGTTACATATAACCTATAAAAATAAAATTGATTTGATATATTATGAAGTCTATAAAATAGAGAAAATCCCCCAAAACCCCCCAAAAAACAGTTTTTCGGATTTTTGAAGGTGGGGAGGCTTACGGAAAAATCTGAAAAAAATTAAAAATATAGTGTTTGATAAAACACACAAAATTAAGAAAAAATTAGACCTGCAGCTATTCCTCAAAAAAAGTTACACGCTTTTTTGAAAAAAAAAATTCTTTTAATTTTTTGAGGTTATGTACACTCTACCGATGGGTCTATAAAAATAGGCATGTTTTATAAAAGCCTCAGCTATGCGTGTGAATTTTTTGAAATTTTAAAATTGATTGCATCCCACCAAAAAAATTAAAAATCAAAAATGAAGTTTTTGACGGTGGGGGCAGGGGGAAGGGGGTGGTGGGTTAAAGCTGAATCCTATGTGTTAATGACATAGAACTTAAAAAAAAATTTAATTCTGTTAGTAAGGGAGGGTAACTTTTAATTTATTTATCCCGTCCATAAGTGGAAAGTTTGATGCGCCTCTGTCGACGCATGTGCCACTGAAAAGTGACGGCACAGTGTTCAAACGTTTTCTTTTAGGTTCTACTATTTAAGTTATAGGGTCCCATCGTGCCTAAAATGATTAAGAAATTTCACCTATAGCGGCTCTTAGTCTACTAGGCATAATGTTGGACAAAAGGCCGACCTTTACAGAACACGTGAAACAAACGATCAACAAAGCTAAAGTCCTTAGGAGTCAACTCTAATCGATAATAGGTCGAAAGAGTAAACTAAGATTTAAGACAAAGATTAGGATGGCAATTTGTATAATTTTGCCAACACTAACATACGTCTCAGCAGCATGGGGCACACGTGTAAAACCAACAAGAAAAAATACAAACCATCCAAAACCACATGATCAGGGAAGCTCTGAATATACCTAGATATGTCCCATTAAGATACGTATTTGGACATACGTAACAAAAGAAAGTCCTGAGAATGATAGACGAAAGAGCACACGAAATATTGAACAATATCAGGAACCATCCTAGCAGAATATTAAGAGAATTGACGGACTATGACTAAAACCAAAGAATGGTACATAGACGGCCGAGGCAGCAGTTAGCTGGATAAAGTTCTTTTCATGAGCATTTTTCAGTGCGTCACAGTTTTTCGATTTCTCTCTAACGCATTAAATTGTATGTGACAGAAAAAAACGCACGTCGCTGATTACATTTCGTCGGTGACATTTATAACATTTAATCTAGTTGTCAATAGCGCTAATAATATATTAAATAATATTATATTATTCTATATAAAAAAAATTAATCTGTACAATTTATAAGATTATACAAATCAAAGCAAATACCATTTTATAAATGCAATAAACAAAATTGATTCGTTTTTATACTAAATTGCTAATAAAATGTGACAACTGTCAGGTTTAACTAAAATGTCATGTTAGAATAAATGTCATAAATGTGTATTTATCACGGACCAACCTTTTTTCTATTATTTGTGACGCACTGAAAAATGCTCATGAAAAGAACCATATAAGGAAAACCCTTAATAATGAAGAATTGAGATAATAACCTTCCGTTAACAGCAGTCTGACATCACCACTATGATATAACTTAGATCAGGCAACAAACAAATTATACTTTTCTTGCAAACACAAACGTCGCCCTTCAGGGACTAAGTACCCTTCAGGTAGGTCAAATGGACCATAGTCGCGGAAGTTGAGCATCAAGGTCACGTACGTTTTTTATTGAACTAAATACGGTTTATTATTATTTTAGAAATTTATTTGCAAAACTGGTTATTTGCAACAAACATTATTTTTTTCTTCTAAAAATCGTCAAATATTTTAGGCTAAAAACTTCTAATTTCCATTGCTAAAACCTCTCAGCAACATTAATAAAATTCTTTATGTTGTTTTTTTTTTGTAAGCATTTATTAACAATCAGAATTACATATTCTATGAGTTAATTTGATAACAAGTAAAATAACTTATATCAACTATAGTATTGTACACTAATATGGCGTTATGAGGTACATCACCCAGCGGTTTCACCTCAGTTTCAGCGAAGATCTATGGGCCATAATCTTCGCAATCTTCTGTTGTTTAGTGGCTGCAGTAGTGGTAATAATAATTGGTTGGGGTGGCCTTCCAATTTCTCGTGGTGTCTGTTGGCTCTTTCTTGAATTACTGTGCTGACTAACGGGATGTTTAGGTCTCTATGAGGGTTTGGTTGGAAATGTACCACGGGGCATTTGCGATGGTGCGTATAATTTTTGATTGAGTTCTTTGGATAATTTTTGTATTTGATTTGCTGGCTCAACTCCATAGTTCTATACCGTACGTCCAAGGTTTGATGACTGTTTTATAAATAAGCAGTTTGTTCTCCTCCGACGCCCCTGGGGGGCATAAGGAGTTTCGAGAAAGAAGAAGAAGAAGAAGCAGTTTGTTCTCAATTGAGAGTCGAGATTTTCGACCTATAAGCCAATTAATTTCTTTCACTCACAACTCAATTTGTTTCTTCTTCTTTAAAATGTGTTGTTTCCAGTTAAATGTAGAATCAAGATGAAGCCCCAGGTATTTGACGATATTCTGATGGGATATGTTGACTTGATTAAGGCTAATATTTGGGCATTGGTCTTTCCTTAGTGTGAAAGTTATATGTGTTGACTTAGTTTCATTAGCTTTTATCTTCTATTTCTTTAACCACTGTCCAATTTGGTCTAGGTGTTCTCGAAATTTTAATACTGCAGCTGTTGGATCCTCTTCAGTTGCAAATATTGCTATGTCATCAGCGAAAGTTCCAATGGTGGTTTGTGGAGAGGTTGGTAAATCGGATGTGTACAGTACATAAAGAAGTGGACCCAGTATACTACCTTGTGGGACTCCTGATTGAATTTTGTTACGGTTTGATAGTTTATCCTCCACTTTAGTTTCAAATTCTCTGTGATTTAGATATGATTTTAAGTCAAAGATAAGATTTTAGATAAGTTAAAGTATTTGTTTGGTAGAGATGGTTTGATTTTATAAAGTAATCCTGGGTGCCATACAATCAAATGCTTGGCTGAAGTCCAGAAAGGCTGCTGTGCAATATTGTTTATTGTCCAAAGCTCTATTAATTATATTTGATATGCGATGGCATTGTTGCACTGTAGAATGAGCTTGTCGGAATCCAAATTGGTGTTCTGGGATCCAGTTTGGAACTCTAGGTCGCTCATAATTCTTTTAAGTAACAGCTTTTCAAGAAGTTTTGACATTATTGGCAGTAGACTTATTGGGCGGTATGATGAAACAGCCGTTAAAGCTTTACCAGGTTTAGGTATCATAATTACTTGAGCAATTTTTAGTGATGTAGGCCAATAATTAAGTCTTAACATTGCATTTAATATGTATCTACAATAACTTCATTGTACGACCTGTTTTAGGAAGTTGTTTTAGCATTGTTGCTGTTATGAGATCAGTGCCTGGTGCCTTTTTTTCATTCAAATGATTAATTTCATCTTTGATCTCCTTCGGTGTAATTAAAGTTAGTCGCTCTCTTTATGTTGTGAACTAAAACACTACTCGGCTGTTAATCGTTTTTTCGATTTACTAAAAAATGACTTCCGAGCAAGGAGCAAGTTTTGCAAATAATCGCCTCATATATTTGTTATATTTTTTACTTTTGCTGCAATAATACTAGGACTTTTTGTTTCTAATATCGAATTAATTAAATTGTTTTAAGGTGTTGGTAGAGTAATGTACGCCATCTTCGAGCATAATTTCAAACAGCGCGAGAACGACGAACAGAGAACATACCTGTCATTACCAGCGATTGTGGCGCCGTTAAAATGTAGCGTTCTGCCGCTAAGTTCCAACCAAGAGTTTATTCCCTTTATTAAGAGAATATGTAAGTAGTTATTAAAAAACATATCAGCCTTGTTTGTAAATAGTAATATGTGTTATAATTTAAGTTAGGTGAACTGACCATCCATAATTATAATTTATTAATTCTTAATTACAGGACAATACAAGACTTTTTACTTGAACTTGACTGACATTCTATTTTATATTTTTCTTGACATTACTTCAGAAGTCTCAATACTGTCAATGCATAAATAACAACCATAGAGCAATATTCACTTTTAATGTTGTATATTCTAACAGTATGTACTAAAAATAAAAAATTTTTAGCTACAGAACTTACAAAAGTAGATGTATCTCACAAAGTAGACGACAGTTCTGGATCGATAGGGCGCAGGTATGCTAGAACTGATGAAATCGCCATACCCTATGGGATTACCATTGATTTCGATACTTTGAAGGAACCTCACAGTGTTACTTTACGAGAAAGGGATTCAATGGGACAAGTTAGGATACCGGTAAGTCCCATAATTCTGTCTAAAGCACTAAATCAACTACCCGAAGAGGCAGTTCTAGGCCAAATACGTAAATAAATTAGTCTTCTTCTTCTTCCTCTTTATAAGCAATCCTACTTGTTCATTGGTGGATACCTATATGGAAGGTTGTCACTTAGTGCAGTCACTGAAGGTTTTCACCTCCGATTTCGTTGAACCTCCATCGATTTTCATGAAAATTGGTGAGTAGTTAGAGAATACCTCAAGGAACAAAGGTGACATGACGCCAACTTGCGCTTTTACCCTGTGGGTGGATGCCACCCCTTTTCTGGGGTGAAAATTGTTTTATTAAAAATAATACCATAAATCAATAGAGAGACAAATTCTAAGCAAAATTTGTTATATTAAGTTATTAGCATAAATCAGTACTTTTTGAGTTATTAAAGATCAAAGATTTTATTTTTTCGTAAAAAAATGCATGTTTTAAAGCTGTTTTTCACGTATAACTCAAAAACTATTAGCTTTTACAAAAAGTTATTCTTACCAAAATTGAAGACAATAAAAGATTGAATACACTATTCACTCAAAGTACTAAACTAGTGTTAATTCAAAGTGAGTTACAGGTAATTGAATGTATATTTTTTTCGATGAGTACTCAAATCTAAGTATTCAAGCTTAAATAACGGGAAAACGATGCATTTTATAAAATATACCTGTTAAACGCTTATCAAAATACTTCAGAATACCTAACAAATGAGCACCAGAAAAAGTTAATAGCATCAAAATTAAGTAAGTTATGATGAAGCTAAGAGAACCCTTTCGAATTTTATAGGAAAAAGTGAAAAATAAAACATACGCCATTTCCACAAAAATTAAAATTTATACTAATCCTTACAAAAATTTCTTTGTATTAGCATAAGTAATGATTTTAACAATTTTCACCGGTTTAGAATGCATATTTTTGAAAAAAGGATATAATTTTAAAAAATCAGAATTTTTTAAATTATCGTCATTTTCATTCTCTTTTGATAATAACTATAAAAATACTCAATATACGTAAAAAATTGTACATAACCAAATTTTAGTTTTTTATATCAAATATTGGATATCTTGGATATTAGCGCACCCTAATATGTCTGTGTAGGTATTGGCATTGGATCCGACCGTCACATGTAACACCGTTGCCGTATCCTCTATTTTTTCATACTATCACGTTACAATTTTTTGTGATATTATATTTGTGTGTGAAATGTATCATTTTTGTGTATTTTAGGTATGTTCTAATATGTTATGTATATATAGGTTTTTACTTGATTATTTTAAATCATTGTGACTAACTTGCTAGAAACCTTGTAATATTGTGTAATGTGTTAAAAGTAAGTAGTTTTGAAACACCAATTAAGTAAAGTTTATTATGTTGTTGTTTTCACCAATTTTGAAAAAATGTGAAAACATTGAATTGTCCACGTCCGTCTAACCGTCCGTCCGTCTTGTCTGTCTGTTTGCAAACTCAACTCCTCCGTCATTATACCAGGTAGAATGACAAATTAGGTGTCAGACAACCTATGTCTAATTTCTCACCTTTAGTACTATCCTTGGATTATAAGCTTTAATTTGACACCTCATTTGTCATTATACCTAGTATTGGGACCGTGCAAGTTCGGAAAAGCGACACCTGGTTTCTTCACTCTGCACTTTTATTCGCACTTTTAATTATATTGGCCAATCATATGGTCCTGGTTACTGGATAATTGTCAAGGCCATAGTCCAAAAATAATAATAAGAAAAAATAATATTTATGTTATGTTAATAAAACGTAAACAATTGTATGTAGTAAATAAAATTAGTTATTAAAATGCAGTACTGCAAGCAAAATACAATTAATTAAATTTACCTTTATATATAATTGCATATCATATCAATATTGTGAAGCAATATATAATTTTTCTTCTTAAATGACAATAGGTATGACATGTACGTCAATTTGACAATTTCAATTGACAATATGAATTATTTAAGAAAGTTGCAATATTTCTCCGCTATTCGCGCACGATCGTTTCGCGTATCCCTTCCGAGTACTTGCACACTGCGAATAATGACGGAGAAGTAAACGTTATTTTTCTATTATTCTTGTAGGTACATTTAACATTGATTGCAATTATGAAAGAAATATATAGAAAACAGCATGGCAACACTGTGACGCACAAACATAAAAATTCAGCCACATTCAGCTGTGCGTTACGTAGGGTGCTTTAATATCCAAGATGTCCCAAATATTATACCTTTTTTACCATTTCTGTAGGGTAAAAAATAACCGAGATAGAAACGTTTAAAGCTTAAGTTTTGCTGCGAGAACCATGTAACCGTGGCCATTTAATCTTTGATTTTTAAAAAAGTAAGGGGTTTGAAAGATTACATTCAACGCGTTTTAATAGCCTTTGGAATTACCTATCAAACCGTGTTTAGGTGAACCTGATGTCTTAAAAATTAACGGAGTTATTAAAAAAAAAAACGATAACATTTTTTGGATAAATTTTTAAAAGATAACGTTTGAAAAATTTTTGGAGCATAAATTTTAATGCTATTAACTTTTTCGGTATCTCATTTGATAGATATTTCTAAGTACTTTCACAAATGTTTAATAAGTTTATGTTATAAAATGCATCATTTTCCCGTAATTTAAGCCTGAATACTTAGATTTGGGTACTCACCGAAAAAAATATGCATTCGATTACCTATAACTCAGTTTTAGTTAATACTATAAGGTTTTTTTAGTAAGGAGTTTATTTAGATTTTTATTATCTTCAATTTTGGTAATAATATATTTTTTGTAGTTTTTGAGTTATCTATGAAAAAGCGGTTAAAAACATGCATTTTTCTTACGAAAAATTAAAATGTTTGATCTTTAATAACTCAAAAAGTTTTGATTTATTTTAATAACTTTATATAACAAATTTTGCTTAGAATTTGTCCCCCTATTTAATTATGGGGTCATTTTTAATAAAATAATTTTCACCTCGAGAACGGGTGGCATACATCCTCAGGGTAAAAGCGCAAGTTGGCACCATGTCACCTTTGTTTCTTGAGATATCCTCTAACCACTCACCAATTTTCATGCAAATCGATGGAGGTTGAACGAAATCGGAGGTAATAGCTCATATCCACCTTCAGTGACTCCACTAACTCCATCTTTTGACCACACGTGTCTCCCCCATTCAGCTTATGTGGTTATAAGTTCTGTAAGTTGTCCATTTATTCTGACTTCCATTTTGTTGTTTTGGTAGATATTTTCAATCATTTTTATGACAGCTAAGGGAACTTTTGTATTATAAAGCCGATGGATTACATATGAAGACCAAACGGAAGAAAGGCGAAATGTCAATTTTTTATTATTTTCGGGTCAAAGCAGCAATATGTAGGTTTTTAGTAGTAGTTTTATGTGAGTCATTCAAACATGGGAAAAAGACGAATCCTCATAGCTTAAAACACGTTATAAAATTCTTCGTACAGGGAAGAAAGGCGAATGGTCCTCGCGTAAATCCGAGAAAGGTGGAATGTCAGTGCTTGTCGGGACGTCGGGGGAGTACACGCCACATTTTGTTTACTAAAAACGTTAAATAAAGTGCGTATTATTGTGCTCGAAAATGACGGATAGAGAAAGAGATGATACGGGTCGCGAAAAAACACTAGAAAAAAGAAAATTACAGGTCGAATAAATGAAGAAATGAAGCGGTTAAGACAACAGAGCCATGAAACAGGTGACGATTGTCAATGTAGAGAGACTTAAGTGTTTTAAAACAGTAGATCAGCAAAACCGATCAAACATTATAAACAATTTTAACCGTATGGTGCGTGATAAACAAAATATTTATTTGGCAGGCCTAATAACGTTAATGCCCGTAAAGCAAAGAAGAGCCCGAGATGAAGCTACATCAAGATTGCAACGTATTCTTTTAGAGTTAGAATAACCACTGACGATAAAACTACTGACGTCCCAGTTTGTTTTAAAGCTTTTCTAAGCCTTCATTGAATTGGTCGGAAGAGGCTTGAACATATTCAAAAAAGTTTAAAAGCTACTGGTAGTGCACCAATTGACAAACGCGGAAAAAATCCAAAAAAACACGCATTACCAAAACAACGGCTAGATGGAAGTTAATGAACACATAAAGCGTTTTAAAGGAAGAGAAAGTCATTATAGTAAAAATAAAACTAAGGAAATGTACCTTCCGGATGACTTAAATGCACACTATGTACAAATCCGATAAGGGCGCTCCTGTGTCGAAACATATCGAAAAATTCAACGATCTGGTCCACTTGAGTCAGTTTTGCACATCTGAAAGGGCTAGATGGTTCTATAGAGGCTTACCTTACAACAAAAACGTAAATAAAATGAGGAGAAAATAAAAAAAGCTAGACAAATGAAGAACAGAAAAAAATTGTTGGTCATACATTTCGCTTTTTTAACTATTTAGAATGGGAAATAAGCCACAATATTATTAAAAAATGATTTTTATTAACGTTTTGATAATTTTTTAATAATACTATTTTGTATTTTGACAACGGCACCCGATTTGGGCGTCGAAACGTTAATAAAAATCATTTTTTAATAATATTG
Source organism: Diabrotica virgifera virgifera (assembly GCF_917563875.1). Classification (NCBI taxonomy): domain Eukaryota; kingdom Metazoa; phylum Arthropoda; class Insecta; order Coleoptera; family Chrysomelidae; genus Diabrotica; species Diabrotica virgifera. Next base: position 88,382,334 of record NC_065450.1, read on the forward strand.
TGGCTTATTTCCCATTCTAAATAGTTAAAATTGTAAAAATGCCACAAGAAAATAGCTTCAGAACAACATTTCGCTTTTTTCCCGTGCTTGTAGTGACTTGTGTTTACATAAAGCAATTTTTCTAAGTTTTGCGTTTTATTTTAAATTCCGTTGATTAAATAATTCGTTACAAAATAACTATGAAGACTACTTAAATGAAGAAGTACGCAAAATATTTAATTGTATGACGATAGTTAGGGTTTGAAAAATAAAAATTCAATTTTCTCGAATTAACCCCTTTGTGACATTTCGCTTTTCTTCCGTGTGGTCTTCATATTTAAGTCTTACTCTGTCAAATATTTTCTTCCGGTCAATCAGACATAGAAATACTGATCTTTTACACTCTAGTGATTTCTAAGTAATGTACTTTATGACGAATATTACGTCTGTACACGATCTTCCATTAAGAAATCCCTGTTGTTCATCTGCTAAACTTATCCTCTGATTCATTAGTTTACCTCCGAGGTCCAGATATTGGAAAAAATCGATTTTCATTTTGTAACTTTAAAGGGCTATACATTTTTTATGTGCACATTTGTACTGAGGTAAGTTAGGTTCAATCGAACTATTTTTGGTCCAGAATATGAGATTAAATTTATGATTTAGGACCTACCATTTTGTTGTACCTTTGTGTTACACCCTGTATATTAGTATTTTTGCATTGTCTTCTATTAGTCCACAGTACATCGTCCTTTTTCAAAAATGATTACAAAAGTCTTAAAAATGGTGGTTTTAATTGCTTCGTTTGAGCGAGTCTACTAGTTTCTGAAACATTTGAGTGCAGGTTGGACGCGTTTTCGCACGCCCCACGCCTAAACCTGTAGCTCTAGCGCATAATTTTTAATTTTAATCAAAAGATTATGCGTCAGAATAAAATAAATTATTTTTTTCAAACAAAAAAGAGGGCTCGATCGTCGAGTCCGACACCCGCAATATGTCACTCTAGCGCGGTACAATTTTGTTATTTAGTCCATAAAGCCAATGCGCATCCGCTAGAAAAAATATTACGATTCGGATTTTTTACACAATCTTACTCAAAAAGGACCCCTTTTAACAAATTTGCATGTTGCCAGGACCAAAAGTGGGTAAAAAGTTTTTTAAACGTTTTTTTTTTGTTTTTTTCCTAAAATTATTTTTTTTGCATGGAACAAAGTTTTTTAGGTTTTTTGGATCCTTCCAAACAGAAAAGGTCTTTAGTGAATTTTCTCTCAAGTTGATTGTTTTTGACATATAAGCGATTAAAAATTGAAAAATTGCGAAATCGGCCATTTTTAACCTTCAAAAACTATGTGAAAAGCTTAAAATTTGAATGTTGCCAAGCTAGGTAGACATTCTTTAACCATCGATTGATGAAATCCCGAAGAGTTTTTTGCAATACAATATTCAGAACTCCTTTGTTTTTTAATTGCTAATCAAGCGTGCGCGACACTATTTTCCACCGACAGTATGGTGCAAATGAAAGGAATAAATTCGTTATTTCGTAAACCGGCCACTTTAAGGAAAAATCCCGAAACAGGTCGATTTTTATTTTTAAGTTATGATATTGTGGCATATATGGTATACTAGTGACGTCATCCATCTGGGCGTGATGACGTAATCGATGATTTTTTTAAATGAGAATAGGGGTCGTGTGCTAGCTCATTTGAAAGGTTCTTCAATTCTCTATTCAGTAATATAAACATTTATATAATTATTTATACAGGGTGTCCTTCTACTTTTTTTTTGTCAAATAATTTAATTTAATAAAAATTTTTGGACACCCTGTATAAATAATTATGTAAATAAAAAAAACTAAGTTTTCAATCTAATAGCACATACAACAACATCCAAAAATGTCATTCTACATCCTACCAGACTGAAAACAATGGGAACCTTCTCTGGTAACACCTCCGAGGCTTCTACAATTTGCAAGCCATAACGGATGCTGAGACTAAGGAAGATGAGGGAATTTTACAATTTATAATTCACGTCCCATCTGCTCAGCGCGGTAAAGTTCCAACGAGAATGGTTCCCTTCGTACTCCAATGGGAGTAAACATAAATAAAAAATGAATAACCATTTTCAACACGAAACTACAGCCGCATCATTATTCCAGTTCAATCAGAGAGTGCAGCAAGCACCTCTACCGGTTTCGAAACTTATTAGTCTCTCATCAGGAGGCACATATGCTGCTCTTTCTGACCCAACTAGGACAAACCCCGGCGTGCAGTCACGGATTTCAACGAACGAAATGTGCAATCCGTGACTGCACGCCGGGGTGTGTCCTAGTTGGGTCAGAGAGAGCAGCATATGTGCCTCCTGATGAGAGACTAATAAGTTTCGAAACCGGTAGAGGTGCTTGCTGCACTCTCTGATTGAACTGGAATAATGATGCGGCTGTAGTTTCGTGTTGCAACGAAATTGAAAATGGTTATTCATTTTTGATTTATGTTTACTCCCATTGGAGTACGAAGGGAACCATTCTCGTTGGAACTTTACCGCGCTGAGCAGATGGGACGTGAATTATAAATTGTAAAATTCCCTCATCTTCCTTAGTCTCAGCATCCGTTATGGCTTGCAAATTGTAGAACCCTCGGAGGTGTTACCAGAGAAGGTTCCCATTGTTTTCAGTCTGGTAGGATGTAGAATGACATTTTTGGATGTTGTTTTATGTGCTATTAGATTGAAAACTTAGTTTTTTGATAGCAGTTGCCGCTAGGGCATCCCTGCCATTTCGTTCGTTGCAATCCGTGACTGCACGCCGGGGTTTGTCCTAGTTGGGTCAGAAAGAGCAGCATATGTGCCTCCTGATGAGAGACTAATAAGTTTCGAAACCGGTAGAGGTGCTTCCTGCACTCTCTGATTGAACTGGAATAATGATGCGGCTGTAGTTTCGTGTTGCAACGAAATTGAAAATGGTTATTAATTTTTGAATTATGTAAATGTTTACATTACTGAATAGAGAATTTAAGAACCTTTCAAATGAGCTAGCACACGACCCCTATTCTCATTTAAAAAAACCATCGACTACGTCATCACGCCCAGACGGATGACGTCACTAGTATACCATATATGCCACAATATCATAACTTAAAAATAAAAATCGACCTGTTTCGGGATTTTTCCTTAAAGTCGCCGGTTTACGAAATAACGAATTTATTCCTTTCATTTGCACCATACTGTATACACATGCAACGGTGGAAAATGTGTCGCGCACGCGTGATTAGAAATTAATAAACAAAGGGATTTTGAATATTGTATTGCAAAAAACTCTTCAGGATTTCATCAATCGATGTTTAAAGAATGTCTACCTAACTTGGCAACATTCAAATTTTAAGTTTTTCACATAGTTTTTGAAGGTTAAAAATGGCCGATTTCGCAATTTTTCAATTTTTAATCGCTTATATGTCAAAAACTATCAACTTCAGAGAAAAGTCACTAAAGACCTTTTCTGTTTGGATTGATCCAAAAAAACTAAAAAACTTTGTTCCATACAAAAAAAATAATTTTAGGAAAAAAACAAAAAAAAAACGTTTAAAAAATTTTTGACCCACTTTTGGTCCTGACAACATGCAAATTTGTCAAAAGGGGTCCTTTTTGAGTAAGATTGTGCAAGAAATCTGAATCGGAATATTTTTCCTAGCGGATGCGCAGTGGCTTTCTGGACTAATTACAAAACTCTTAATTTTAAGTTGAAAGTATTAATAATTAATTAGTAAAGATTGTCGATCTCTTGTCCGACAAATTTACAGCCTTATTTCTTTAGTCGGACAACGTAAATAATATGTTAATTATGGTAGGTTATGTTTTGCGATTACAAAATTTCGGACACGAATAACTAGTGATAGATTGGAGGGTCCTTTATCCAAATATAGCACTGTCCGACAAAAATTGGGTATCAGATAGCCAGTCCGACAAATTAATTTCAAAACTTTTTATAACGTAACCGTCGCGCTACTAAACATACGGGTACATTGAGCGAATACTGTCCTGGACCCTTCACACTTGTTGCACTGTTTACTTTTATGTCTAGTGACGTCTAGAATGTCAGAAAATATATAGAAACCGAACGTAAACATAACCTAATTACTAGAAGTTTCATATCCAAACAAAGCGTTGTCATGAAGCATCTAGACTAGAGCTATACAGTGATGAGCGCGCTAATAACCGGCAAAATAACGCAAAAGATGGAAAACATATTAAGTTGTGCGATAAAAAGAAATGAAACTAGTGGAGGTGGGAGATTTAGCCATAAAAACCGTTAAACTTACATTATATTGACTATTTCCCACCTTTAGACAGAGGAGTATGTCAACTATAAATGTCACTGTGACAGTGGCAGTTGCCAAACTCGTTTGATACGGTTAAAGGTGGGAAACAGTAAGTAGAATGTAAATGTATAGGTTTTTATCGCTAAATTCCCCATCTCCACTAGTTTCATTTCTTTGTAACTCACAGTTTAATGTGTTTTCCATCTTTTGCGTTATTTTTCCGGTTATTAGCGCACTCATCAATGTATAGTGACCATACCAACAAAGTACAAGTAGACTACCACTGTTTAAGAGTGTAGGCGCAAATATTTTACGGCTATCCCTACTTTTTCTTTCTTTACGCGGCAAATTACGTGTAGTAAAATTCTCAGTGGTATGAATATGTAAACATTACTTGACAATGACATTGTTATCATTAATTAAAGAGATGGCTTTTGAATGTTCTTGGATAACATTCGACTTAATCGAATTATGGCTCCGATTAATGGCCGGTTTCACCAACAACAAATAGTAGTTTATTCTATGAATAAAGTTATTCCACCAATATACTGACATTTCTCCATTTTAATAACGTCAAATAAGATTTATTTTATTTATCAAATAACTATTTACTATTCGAATAAATTGGCAATTTAATCTCGCTATAAATATCTATAAGAAAGTAAATTTGTCAGTTTAACTTTAAATTATCAAAATTATATTGAAAGAAAATAAAAATATATACGTGTAATAAATTTTATTAGACAAATAACTATTCATTGATTTATTTGTTGTTGATGAAACCGGACGTAAGTCAGTTAATTAATATGATAATTTTTTCACGAACCATGTATTCAGTGATTATAATAACTTATATACCATTCAATAAAAACTAATACCTAATCGAGAAAAGAGGAAAAGTTATTTTATTTAGTTTTTATTAATATATTGTTACTATGGAACTCTTGGTTAAATTTTGAACATCTTTAACAACAAAATACTTGGATATACCCTGATGTATTCTGTGCTAGGATCATAAATACACTATCAATCTTACTTAATCAACAACTCAAAATATTCCCGATGCCTTGTCAAATTATTAAAATTGTCACTGTCTTGTCACCATATTCTATTCGACTCAGTGCGTTGTATGACAAAGATAGCGAAGGTTCGATTTGGAAAATAGCACCACGGACATGGTGTCCATTTTTTTTTTCGAATCCTGAAAAAACTAATAAATATTTTAAAAAAATTTAAACTCAGAATGAAAGAGTAAATTATTATCGAGGGCCGAAAGTCCCTTAGAATAAAGAAAAAGTTTCTTTGAATGAAATATTTGAAATTAAAAATCTACATTTTCTCTTAGTTTTTCACCCCTGTAACTTATTAAAATAAACATTATATACGTTTTCAGAGACTTTAGGCCCTCGGTATTTATTTTATTTAGCTTATGGCTTAAGTACATCACAGTACAGATGTCCAGTTTTTTTATATATTCGATTGACCCTTCGGTTGCCATTACAAAGTCTATAGGGTCGCCTGTGTATGCTCTGCGTGGGCAGTCCTGAACAATGTGACTGATCGTCTGTCTTGCAGCGCCGCAGTCACAAGAAGAAGAGGGGAGTTTACCCCATCTGTAGAGGGAGTGGGCGCATCTTCCACAGTTTGTTCGAATTCGATTAAGGCCTGCCCAAATCTTACGGGAACGTTCAAATTCGCTAGGTTTTCCTATGATGTCCGGTAGACTATGGTAATGCGGATCTGTCTTACTTTCCCAATCTTCTCTCCATCGGGTATTTAAGTCAAAGTTGGATTGCTGCAGCGCTTGAGCAGATTGTAGAGGGGGTAACCTAGATCGGAGAAGGTTTCCAAGAATATCGGGGATGTCGTTGTGGACTAGAAGCTGGCGACTGTCCATTATTTTGTTATATTCTTTAACCAATGCATGTTTGCGGCGTAGGTTGGGTGGTGCTATATTACTAAGGGTAGGTAGCCACATTGTAGGGGTGGGCTTAATTGTGCCTGTTATCATACGCATAGCACGGTTTAGTTGGGTGTCCCTGCTATTTAGCCACACTGGTGCACAGTATTCTGCCACCGGATATATCAGGCCAAGAGCAGAGGATCTTATAGTTGATACTCTGGACCCCCATGTAGTGCCGCAGAGCTTCTGTATTATATTGTTGCGTGTTTACAATTTTGCTGCTGTTTTCGTCAGGTGTTCTCTGAATGTGAGCGTTCTGTCTAGAGTAACCCCAAGGTATTTCGGGTATTTATTGTGTTTGAACAGCTTGTTATTAAAATACACTCGCAATTCTCTGTTTGCCATCTTGTTGTTGAGATGAAAAGCTGATACTTCTGTTTTTGTAGTACTTGGCTGTAGTCTCCATTTCTTAAGGTATTCGCTGAGGATGGAAAAGTCATTCGTGAGAGTGATTTCTGTAGTTTCTAAAGATTGGTGGCTTGTTGCAAGGGTCCAGTCGTCAGTATATCCAAACTTTCGAGATTCGGTTTCAGGCATGCCAGCAATAGAGGCTGAAAAGTAAAGGGGCAAGGACAAAACCCTGTGGAAGGCCATTGTTAAGTTTCATCTGTCTACTCATTTCCTTTCCCATTATAACCTGGAAGGCGCTGTTTGTCAGCATGTTGTCAATGAGGTTAATTATCTTTCAGTTTATATATTAATCCCTGTCTCCAAACAGTATCATATGCTGCTGTTAGACCTATAAAAAATACTGTTGCTGTCTTTTGTTTCTTTTGAAAACTAGCTTCAAAAGTTGTTAATGACAGCACTTGGTCCGTACAGCTTCGATGAGGGCGGAAGCCAGCTTGTTCAATAGGGACATTTTCTAGTATCCTGTGACTAATTCTGTTCAGAAGAAGCTTTTCTAATAGTTTATATACCATGCCGAGTAGAGCTATGGGGCGGTAGTTTTCTGGCTTATCGTTTGATTTGCCCGGTTTCGGAATTGCAATTATCTTTGTTCGCTTAAGTGAGAAAGGAATGTTACAAGACAAGTATATCATTAAAGAACATTGCAAGCCACTGTTTCGTGTATGCACCACTGTGTATCAAGAACTCGGGATGGATACCATCAAACCCAGGTGCTTTAATTGATTTCACTTCTTTCAGCGCATGTGTGATTTCAGAAATAAATATTCTTGCTGAATATTCGGAGTTCGTTCTGTTCATTTGTTTTAATGCCCTTAAGTCTCTTTTCACGTTGGTAGTATGTGTTCGATCTCGTGGAGCTCTGGATAGAGATACTATATGGGAGGCAACTTTGTTAGGAGACATTTTAGACTCTCTGGATTCCAGCTGGTTAGCTCCTCCAATTTTCCGCAACAGGGACCATGTCTGCCTGCTTGATTTTTTGAAGTCAAGGTTTTCGACAGTCTTTATCCATTTTTGGCATCTAGCTGTATCGATGTTGTGTAAAAGCTCGTCGGCTATTTCTCAGTCACCACTTTCGAGTAACTTCGCGTATAAGTCTTCACATATTTCAGTTTATCCGGGTACATATTCTTTGCGATACCTCCTAGGGATGGTTTCCTTGGCAGCGCTTATTACTGCACCCACAAACCTCTCGTAATGTTTGCTGGTTGGAGGGACCCAGCTCAAGGTCCGGTCTAGTTGTTCAGAGAACTTCTCCCAGTTTGCTTTTCCAAGATTCCACCTGGGTCGAGGATATGATCTAATCATTGGAATTGATATTCCGATGGTGATGCACAGGACGATGTTGAGTATGTGGGAAGTCTGCAAGGACACTTCTCACAGTTGTTAGTGGTCTCTCATTGGTATCTTTTGAGACAAAACATAGGTCTGGGTTATATTCTTTTCTCCGTGCAGCTGATTTAAATGTTCCTGTCTTTGGCATCAAAAACTAGATATGTGTTTTGCTCTTCGGAAATAAAAATTTGCCGTCGGTAAGAACGTAATCTTTCATTCTGCGTTTAAAATTTTTCAAAAATACTTATTTGTTTTCTCAGGATTCGAAAAAATGAATCCCATTTAAATAGCATTAGAGCCGAAACTTTGTACCGATCCCCTTAAGACTTTAGTAATTATTTTTGAAAAAGGACGATGTACTGTGGACTATATTAAATATTATTCGTTTTATTTTTAGCTCGATGACATCGCACAAGTCGTTCACAATTTGTCTTACAGCAAGCAGAGCTGGGACGATATCGAAAGCAAATATCCCAAATTCGAACAGCAGGAGAGTAAAGCGGTATAAATAAATATTTATTGAATATTTGATAAAAAGTCGCATTTTGTAATTTAAAATACCTATATCTTAAGCTTAAAAACGTCAAGCTTTCAGCAAGTTATTTATTATTTTTTTTTAAATAAATTTGAAATATAAATGATTAAGTTTTGTTTTTATGCTTCTATACAGTATCTCCAAAAAGCGTTTTATAGTGGTCTGTGTATTATTTTCGGGGTTATGAGCTGTGTTCCAGAATTGTGTCTTCCTGACCTTTCGATTGCAATAGGGAACTTGCACATTTAAAGGACACTAAAGACATTTTAGTTCATTCTGAAGGTCTTCATGGATGCGAAGCTAATTTTAATGTAAATATCTGTTGTTCTATTGTAATATCTGTTGTCTGATTAATAGAGTTTTTTTTAAATCAACAGTATTTTGAATAAAAAGAATATAGAACTTTTGAATACTGAATGTATATAGATGTAAAAGATAAAAATAATAAATTAATATATAATAGCAATTCTGTGAAAAATTTTAATCCCTTTGAAAATAATATGTAGCCACCTGGCCACCAAAAACATATTTACACTGGGTAAGTTATCAGAGTGCCTTACAGTGTATAAACTTTGTAAATTATGATTTGGGATTTATACAATGTTTATACATTCTAAATCATGATTTGGGAGTGCTCCTTGTAACATTCAACGTGTCTTGGTTTGTTCATTTCTAGTGCATCTTGAAATAAACTGAAGTATAGCTGATGGTGGATGATGACATAAGACCCGGAAATGGTAAAATACATGGGAGTAGAAAGGATAAACTGGTTATGAAAAATATACAAAGAGGCATGGGAAAAGCAACAAATCCCAAAAGGCTGGCAAAGTAACCTTATAGAACCAATATACAAAAGGGGAGCGAAAAAGCATCACACCAATTGCGAAAATTAGAGCTATTATGTTCTTCGGTATGTTTTAAAATATACACGAAAATAGTACAGAAGAGGCTAAGATAAGAGGTAGAAAAAGAACTGGGAAAAGAATAAGCAGCGTTTAGACCAGAAAGACAGACAAACAATATAATAGAAAGAAGTACTGACTCGAGGGAAAAGCTCATTCTGGAATTAATAGATCTATGAGCAGCGTTCGGCACTATAGAAAGAAAAATTATATGGCAATGCTTGCAGAAAATTAAAGTACCAATTACACTCATAAAATAATTAAAAGTATATACAGAGTGGTAAAAGGCTGTGTACAGATAGCAGAAGAAAGATCTGAAGAATTCAATTGGGAAAGAGGTATCAAACAAGAAGTCTTAGCCCGCTATTATTCAAAATAGTCATGGACGAATTGACTAGATATACTGGAGAAATAACCAACCAAATACGGACAATAATAGGATACCAAAGATTACAGCCAGTAAAAATAGAAGCCTTATTGTATGCTGATGACATAGTCCTTATAGCACGTTCCGTGACAAAAATGCAAAAAATTATAAACATATAGACACAGGAAATGGAGAAATTAAAAATGGAAATTAACATCGGGGAAAGTAAAATAATGGTCATCGGAGGAAATAAAGAAAATGAAATAAAATATAAAATGCAAAAATATTCTACAGGAATTAGTTACCGCATATGATTATCTTGAAAGTGTAAATACCAATGATGGAAAAATAGACCTCGAAGTAACAAACAAAAAATCGAACAAACTGTACTACAAACTAGCGCCAGTTCTGAGGAAAAAGTCCCAAGAAACAAAAATGAAAATATATAATACCTTCGTATAACTAGACAATGATGATACGATTGATTGTACACCGATGAACTATACTATGACTGAAATTTGGACTTTGCAGAAAAAGCATAATAGTAGGATAAACGCAACGGAGAAGAGACATCTACGAGCTATAGCCGGAACGACCAAATGGGATAGAATTAGAAATGAGACAAGAAACAAAAATGAAAATATATACTAATACGATTTATTGTACACCGATGATATACTATAATATGACTGAAATTTGGACTTTGCAGAAAAAGCATAATAGGAGGATAAACGCAATGGAGTAGAGATATCTACGAGCTATAACTGGAAAGACCAAATGGGATAGAATAAGAAATGAGACAATGAGAGAACCAAACAGGAACCAATCATGAACAAAATAATAAATAGACAATTAAACTGGTATGGATATCTGATGAGAATAAAACCCAGTAGAATAACGAAAAAATTCACGAAATAATAAAATATCAGAAAAAAGAAAAAAGGCCGACCGAGGAAAAAATGGATACATCAAATAGTAGATGCGGGAGAGATTAAATAGAACACGCTTGAAAAAATGAAAATAATAGCATAAGATAAAAAAGAATGGAGGAGATCGGTGAGTATGTAGCTAAACTAAACCCAAATACGACACCTGAAAGGGTATAAGTGTAACATTCCGTGAACTTCTAATCATCTTTATTGTTATTTTATTTAAATTTTAATTTTTTGTTATTAAATTATACTTAAAACAATAAGATCTAATAAATATTTCGTCTTTCACTGACGTCATAACAAACCTATAGATTAGCAGACCTGTAAGTTTTTGTACCTGGTTTACTCCTCCTGTCGGTAAACAAATTAACTGTATTGTGACATCTTCGTCGTAGGACGGAAAGTATGTTACTTTGGTCGGGGCATTCAAGACAATAAGAAGTCTTATCTATAGTGGCAGGTAACCTATTCAAGTAAAACGGCGAATATTTCATTCTTATGTTTCAAGTCATATTATAATGTTGAAAAGTTAACGTATTCGAGTATTATATATGTGTTTAGTGGGCTGAAAAAACGAGATTGAAGATTCCCAGCAGTCGAGTCGTGGTTATCTGGTAACTATTTTTTTTTATTATGGACGCCATTTTTTTTGTCTAATTTGACGTCTTAAAAAATTTACTATTTCTAAATCTTTCAGTGAGCTTATTAATTGAGGCTAGTATGATATCTTCTAACTATTTCATTGTCTATAATATCCACCCAGAGGGAAATTATCTTGTCATAAATATCTTATATGTCATTTGTCATAAAATTATCTCTCGTAATTTGTGGGGTTATGTTACATCTCATATTATCCAATTCCAATTTTGTATATTATAATCATGAATTTCTGAAACATAGTAAATTCCATACATCATATCCACCTGAAATTCTGTTCCGATATTTAGTATTTTCATAAATTTTTACAATACTTATGGCATTATTCCATATCATTTAATAATTATACTATCCTTTATGAAAAGCTATTTCCTAAATAAATATATTCAGCATTTAAATTTTAGACTTACTTGTCTACATATTATCGAGTCAAGGCCATTATATATGCCAATCTTATGACAAGGTCACCAAACAGTCTAGTGGAAGATTGTTTTTTCTTACTAATGAGGTAGGTTTTTCTCATTCTTCTTTATTCTAAATAAAAACTTCCTGATTTTTTTTCCTTCTCTGAATTTTCCCTACAGTATTACAATGAAGTAAAACCGGGATTCTATTTTTTTAGCCACTTGGGAAAATCTTTAACCACTCATACCACCTGAGAGGACCGCTTTCCGACCAAGTCACCTAGGGGACAAGCTCTAAAAACCCATGTAACTTTTTAATTCATCATCCTGCATCTTCGAGAATTGCCCTGTCACTGTTAGCTGTGTAGCACCATTCTGTGCTTAACTACGGATAGAAGATTTTACTGAGAAGTAGCAATGAACACTTGTGGGGACAATATTAGGTCAATCGGGTTTGTTTCGGGAACTTTTTTATATTTAACAGTGCAATAGTTATCTACATATACCAGTATACTTATACACTTATTTTTTTATAATATCCAGAACATTTAATTCACTAACCTGCACATAATTCAATAGCGCTCCCACACCTGGATGTCTCTTTGTAAAAGAGGATAATTTGGGCCCAAATAACCTTTTTCCATACAGTAGTTCCCTACATTTATTTTTTTATTATTGTTATTAGGCTTGTTTCCCATTTTTTTCATATAACTATATACTTTATAATATTAGCTTGTTTCACTTAATTTAAATTTAAAAGTTGCTTCATTTATTTGCTTAACCTAAATTCATTAGTATTAATTTTAGATTTGTTCTCATTTAAATTAAAAATAAAATAATTTCAATTCATTTAACTCATCATTTTCAATTTTTATTAAATTTTTTTGTAAATATTATTTAACTTTAACTTACTAATTATTGTCTTTTCACATTAAATTCGAATAAATCCCTAGTACCTAGACCCTCACGAAGGTGCTAGTTTTACTTGTTGATATTATTAAGAACCACGAGTCAGGAAAAGGATCTTTTGCATCCAGTACTTCGTTGGTTCACTTAGGAGCTTGTTGCCCGTCAACTCATTAAGAGTTATATATATATATATATATATATATATATATATATATATATATATATATATTTATTATTTATATTATTGAGGTATTTTTACTATTCATTTTTCTATAGGATTTAACGTTTCTGTACGTATTGCAGTCGTATAATTATTTGGTGAAGGTTGTTATTTAACCTAGATGTAAGTTGGGGGTACGCTCTATATAAGAGCTACTTCAGTACTAATGTAACCATAGTTTTATATTTATATTCAGATAGGTAATTATTTCGAATTGTCATTTTAGAGTCACATAGTTTCACTTGTCGTAACTCAGAGGTTGTCAATAATCTAGGTAGTTATATTTAATAAATATTTATTTGTTTTGTATATCAATTATTTTTTCCCCTCATTTTTGAATTTATTGATTTAATATATTGAATATTTTACAGCAGTGTAAGATACCTGGAAGCTTGGTCCATCCCAACTTCTGGCGCCCGCAACTTAGTCTATTTTATTTATTTCCTATATATTTTTCTATTTTTATTATATTTATTCTATCTATTTTCTAAGCATCTATTTTTATCTTCATATTTCCCTTTCTAGTCATCATTATCTACTTTGAGCTACTGTTCTTCGACAGGCATGCAAACGAGTCGTATCCATCCTTGAGTGTCAAGTTGTTATCTTGCATATCTAGCTAGGCCTAACTCCATTCAGTGCATTTTTCTATTCATATTTTTATTATCAGTTCATCCCACTAGCCTTACTCATCTCATCTTATCATTTTCTACATACAAATACTACTGCAAAGTAGTATTTTTGTTACATAAGGAAGAAGAGAAAGATAGAAAAAGAATAGAATTTTTATTTGGAATTTAACATGTGTTTGCATTAAAGGAAACCAAGAAAAAGGATAAGGAATAGTAAAATAGAAAATATTTATAAATTTAACCCATTAGCGCCCACGATATCTTATTTTAAGAATTACTATATTTTGCATTGGGTATTTATTAGTAATATAATTTGTAACAAAGCTTCAAATGTAACCATATTTGAAAAAAAAAATAGAATTACTTAGATATAGATATGTACCCAAATGAGTACACTGAGTACACCAAAATAATTTAAATGAGAAGTTTTAAAACAGTCTCTCTCAACACAAAGAGTTATATTACACTTTAAACAAGTTCATCTGGCTCTTTGATGATACCAGCATACCTTAATTGTTTTTTTTTTCGAGCGAAGTGTCCTCCTTCATGTTTCCTAATTGCAGATTATTTCCGGAAAGTCTAGATTTCATATACATTGATTTTGCATTAAACCTAAATAATGACGTACATGTACTCTTTGAAAATCAAAAAGACTACTTTGTTGATCTTTAGCCAGCTGATACAATCTCGAAATATTTACAACAGTCATGTTTATATGATTAGTAAAAAGAACCCACCACCATTTTTTCCTCTTATTCAGATCCGGTAACTGTGTAGTTGGTGATCATGTAAGTCTACACCAACCATGGACTTATTATAATTTTTATATAAAGCAAGTTGAGAAACATCCACCTTGGCCTTAGCAGCAGTTGACCATCATTTTATTTCTGCTACAGGTTCCATAGAGTTCCAAAGTTACATCATCTAAGTCTTCGTCTTTATCTGAAGAGCAATGAACTTCAGTTTCTACTACAATGATGTCTTTAGGTAGTATCAAATTTCCTTCTATAAGGTTATCACCCTCAATGTTTTCCTCATCAGTTGATATATCTGGGTCTGGAGGAATGATAACAGTATCTACCTCAGACCGAATATTAGAATTAGAAGCACGAATGTCTTCTAAAGCTGAAGTACGCCAGGGAAATAAGCAAAAATATACCATGTTCGGGACACTTGACCAGCCAGGTTGCAAATGGGTTTTTTGGGTACTATCATTGTATAACTAGACCATAGTAACTCAAACTAATGTCGAAATTTGTTGGATTTTATTTGAGACAGTCACTAGATGTCACCACTCTTTCTATCTCAATTGAATAGAAATCTACTAATATTTTTTTAGCTACGCTATAATAGATGGTGCCGCGATAACTAAAGTCAGCGTCCATTTTGTTCCTCTAAATTCAGTCTACCAGTGTTGCAATATCTCATAGACAGTGATATAGTGGCAATAAGTGTATTTACACCTACAGTTTAGTGTTTCCGTGAAGAATATTAATATTTTTACCGTATAGGAAATCTATAAAATATTCGAGGTAAGTAAAATATTTAAATCCTACGTTTTTAAAATTTAAATAAAAAATTTACACATGAAAGATTGTATGTATAAAGGGAACTGAGTAAAATTTTGACATGCGTCAAAATTTTCAATGTGATTTAAATATATTCATTTTTTAAGATTCCTGAGTAAACTAATAAATGTTTTTGAAAAATTTAAACGAGTTAGAATTAAAAATTACATTATTACCGAGGGCCGAATATCCCTGAAAACTTCTATAATGTTTATTTTAATAAGATACATCGGTGAAAATAAAAAAGAAAATTTAGTGTGATTTTTAATTGAAAATATTTCATTTAAAAGAAACTTTTTATTTATTCTAAGGGACTTCGGCCCTCGGTAATAAAGTAGTCTTTCATTCTGCATTTAAATTTTTCAAAAATACTTTTGAAACTTTTATACTTTAGTATAAAAAACAAATATAAACAAAAATACTTTAGTTTTTTAGGATTCGAAAAAAAAAGAATTCATTTAAAACACATTGAAAATTTTGACATGAATAAAAATTTTGCATTTTGCTCCGTTCTCCTTAAAAGCAACTCATTTTGTTTTCTTTCTTAAAAAATTATAATTTTGAAACTTTACACAAAGTTTCTTTTTTAAACAATGATATAAATTATTTTTATATATTACCGTATTTTAAAGCCATAGGCGCAAAATTTCGTGATAATGTGTTTTCAAAGCATTAATTTTTTTCGAATCCTGAGAAAACTATTAAGTATTTTTGAAAAATTTAAACGCAGAATGAAAGATTGCCTTATTACCGATGGTCAATAGTCCCTAAAAACTTCTATAATTTTTATTTTAATATGTTACAGGGGTGAAAAAAAAAGAAAATTTAGTGTGATTTTTAATTACAAATATCTCATTCAAAACCTTTAGTAAGTTAGTTATGGTAGGGGAGCCCCAGCGGGGATTTTTGCAGTTACTCGAGTGCGTCAGATTATCATAATATGGGGAAAAACTTGGTACCCTGAAGATATACCTCTACCATATATTGGCTCTTAACACAGGGGCGTTCGTTAAGGGGGGTCCGAAAACAAATTTATCCTTAAAAAACTAGAAATTGTCAGATTAAGATAAGGTAAGTTAAGTACATGCGAAAGAGTATATATTTTAGAAATCTGACGATTTGAGCAGGGCGTAAGGAAATGGGAGAGTCCCAAAGTTTCACAAGAAAAAAGCGAATATTTCTCGAAATGAATGACAGATCGAAAAACTGAAAAATATGTGTTCAATATTTTTGAAAAATCTCGAACGATACCAAACACGACTTCTCACGGAGAGGGGAGGGGAGGTAAATTTAATATTTTAAATACGAATTCCGCGATATTTCTCGAAATGAACGTCAGATCGAAAAACTGTAAAATACACTTATTCATTATTTTTAAAAAATCTATCGAATGGTACTAAACACGACCCACCACGGAGGTGTGGTGGAGGTTACTTTAAAATCTTAAATAGGAGCCCCCATTTTTATTGCAGATTTGGATTCCTTACATAAAAATAAGTAACTTTTATTTAACGGTTTTATTTAACGGGTAAATAAAGAAAACTTTATTTAACTTTTTTTTGGTTTTAGGACCTACTCTTCAAAACCCACTATGTCGCCATAACGCTCGAGGGACTGCACATTTAGCATGCTTTGCTCCCATACAACGGTACAATATTTCAAAATCTCTAAATTTTAAAGAACCGCTTGGATTGCCATGAAATTTGCCATACACATAGCTAACAAGTCAAAGAATAAAAGTGATATTGTACCGATGTGTGCTTTTGCCTCGGGGTGTGTTTCGCCCCTTCTCGACGGTGAAAAACTATATGTCCAATATAAGTCCGGAAATTAATAAAATGATTAATTTTAAGCAACCCTGCTCTATAGAGTTTTTTCATTAATACTCTTTTAGTTATTTGCGAGTGAATATATTAGTGCAGTCACTGAAGGTGGATATGAGCTATGACCTCCGATTTCGTTAAACCTCCATCGATTTGCATGAAAATTGGTGAGTGGTTAGAGGATATCTTAAGGAAGAAAGGTGACGTGGTGCCAACTTGCGCTTTTACCCTGGGGGTGGATGCCACCCCTTCTCGTGGGTGAAAATTATTTTATTAAAAATAACCCCATAATGCGGTAGAGTGACAAATTATAAGCAAAATTTGTTATATAAAGTTAAAATTAAAATTAAAATAAATCAAAACTTTTTGAGTTATCAAAGATCAAAGATTTTAATTTTTCGTAAGAGAAATGCATATTTTTAACCGATTTTTCATAAATAATTCAAAAACTATAAGATTTTGCAAAAAGTATTACTAAAATTGAATCTAATAAAAAATAAAATAAACTATTTACTAGAAAAACCTTTTAATTTTAACTAAGTAATTGAATTTTATATTTTTTGGCCAGTACCCAAATCTAAGTAGGTATTCAAGCTTAAATAACGGGAAAATGATGCATTTTATAACATAAACTTATTAAATATTTGTCAAAAAACTTCTACATATCAAATTAGCTCCCGAACAAGTTGATAGCATTAAAATTTATGCTAAAAAAATTTTTCAAAATTTATATTTTAAAATTTTTTCCAAAATGTTATTGTTTCTTTAATAACTCCGTTAATTTTTACGATCTCAGGTTCGCCTGAAAACCATTTAAAAGATAATTCCAAGAGCTATTAAACCACGTTGAATTTAATCTTTTAAACCTCTTACTTTTTTTAAAATAAAAGGTTAAATGGCCCCGGTTACATGGTTCTCGCAGCAAAATTTAAGATTTAAAAGTCTCTATCTCGGTAATTTTGTACCCTACCGAAATACTAAAAAGGGTATAATATTTGATACAGAAAAAACTAAAATTTGGTTATATATCATTTTTTACGTATATTTAGTATTTTTAAAGTTATTATCAAAGGAAAATGAAAAGTACGATAATTTTAAAAATTCTGCTTTTTTGAATTATACCTGTTTTTCAAAAATATGCATTTTTAACCGGTCAAAATTATTGAAATCATTACTTACACTAATATATAGAAATTCTTGTAAGGTTTACTATAAATTTTAATTTTTGTGGAAACTGCGAATGTTTTATTTTTCACTTTTTTCTGAAAAATTCGAAAGGGTGGTTCTCTTATTTTCATCATAACTAGTTTAATTTTAATGCTATTAACTTCTTCGTAAGCTCAATTGATAGGTATTCCGAAGGGTACACGACAATTATACCGAAATCATTAGACCGAAAGCAGTAGACCAAACTCATTGGACCGAAAAGAACTTTACCGAAACCTCACTAGAGCGAACAGCATTAGACCGAAATGGTACATATTATGTAAATTAAAAAAGATTGCAGTAAATTATGCGAAGATTTTGTATATCTGTCTTTTGTTTATTGAATTTTTTTGTATTATTTTATATAATAAAATTCGTCTATATTATAGACCGTGTAAATTTTTACTCTGTACAGTCTGATATGAAATAATTTTCATCCGTTAAACAAATTAGTGAAGGTAAAAATAAATTAAGGCTAGAGTGACGTGAACGCCATTTTAATTGTTTCTAATAATAATCCAAATAACATTTAGTTGTATTGTAGTTACATTTGTCTTATCTCTTTTACTGCGACAAGTAAAACGAAAAAGAAAAAAATAACCAAAAAAGAAAGCAAAAAATAACAACCTCTAAACTCGCCAGTAGGTAGTTTGTGTTGCCAGTCCTAAGTCTGGGTAAAGGATGAAGGGAGGTTGATGCTACCCTTGCTCAGATTACAATCCTGTTTGAGCACGCTGTATTATGTACTTATGCTTTCCGGTCTCCTACTGTTCGGTCTAGTGAGGTTTCGGCAAAGTGCTTTCCGGTCTAATGAGTTCGGTCTACTGCTATCGGTCTAATGATTTCGGCTTTATTACAGTAAACCATTCGGAAGTACTTTGCCAAGAGCTTAGCAGGTATATTTTATAAAACGCACCGTTTTCAAGTTATTTAAGCTTGAATACTTAGATCTGAGTACTCGTCGAAAAAAATATACATTCAATTACCCATTTTTGGCAATAACTTTTTTTTGTAATAACTTTTTTGCAAATTATTATAGTTTTTGAGTTATGTGTGAAGAACAGCTTTAAAACAAGCATGTTTTTACGAAAAAATAAAAAATTTATCTTTAATACATCAAAAAGTATTGATTTATATTAATAACTATATACATCAAATTTTGCTTAGAATGTGTCCCTGTATCGGTTTGTCGTATTATTTTTAATAAAATAATTTCCATCCCCGAGATTTTGAGAACGGGTGGCATTCACATTATATCAATTATATTAACATAATATCAATTTGCTTAGTTATGTTATTTAGGTATGTGACATCCACGTTGCACCTCTCATTTTAAAAATTAATTACTCAGTGATTTGACAACCGATTTTGAAAAACTTTATATCGCTGGATAGGTGAATGACATTTCTTTCAATTTACAAAAAAATATACTGGGTGTTCCATGAAAAAAAAGTCAACAACGTTTTTTTCAAAAATCCGCCATTTTTCTTTTCGTATTTGAAAGCGATATAGAAAATTCAATCCATTCAGACAAAACTTTCACTAAAATAAAACATTTCAGCGAAAACCGCATATTTCTGTCTTGAGCCGTTTAGAAGTTATATGCAGTTAAAATGGGGAAAAATATAAGTGGACACCCGGTATTATTTGTTGGTGCAACTGGACTTAATTTTTGAGTTATTTGCGAAAAACTGTCTAAAAACATGGTTATTTTGTTAAAAAATGAACATATTCACTCACAAATAACTCGAACATAACCTTGACTTAGTGAAAAAACTCAATAAAACAAAAGGTTCTTAAAATTAGTCAGTTTTCCATTTGGACGTATATTTTATAACCGCCGAGAAGTAGTAAAACTTACCTCCAAGGCAAAAGCACACATCGGCACAAAATCATTTTTTTTTCTTTGACATGTTAGCTATGCGTACGCCAAATTTCATGTCAATCCAAGTGGTTCCTTAAAATTTACAGCAAAAACCGTGAGAAAATGTACTATTTCTGTTTATTCTAACGTACTCTAGGTTTATAACCAATGCGTTTTGCCTGTACAAACGTATGGAGAAGAGACTTTAACACCGACGCAAAAATCCGCAAATAAACTCAGAGTTACACAACGAGCCATGGAACGTGCAATGCTAAACGTGAGCCTTCGAGACCACAAAACAAACCAACAAATCACCAACAAATCAGGCAAAGATCAAAGACGTCATCGAAATAGCTACAACGCTTAAATGGAACTGGTCAGGACACTTAGCTAGAACACAAAATGGACAATGGATACGAAGAATCATGGAATGGAGGCCCAGAAACTATAAAAGAAGCCGATCACGACCACCGACTAGATGGACCGACGACATAAAAAGAGAAACTGGTTACAAGCGGCCCAGTGTAGAGAACATTGGAAAGAACTAAGGGAGGCCTATGTCCAGTAGTTGGCATGATTGGCTGATTGATAATGAAGGGACTTTCTGTAATAACGTAATCTTTCATTCTGCTTTTAAATTTTTCGACTGTAATAATATACGCCGTCTGTAATAACGTAACGGGCCGTCTGTAATAACTTAATATTTCATTCTTATTTTAAATTTTTCGAAAATATATGCCCTTAATTATTAACATCATGAATCCCTTGAATATGCCATTTGGTATATTAAAATTTTAATGAAGGTGATTTTGAATTTAAATAATGTTACTTCAGTAATAAATAAATGGCTTTTTACAGATGTCTGGAAACTGGAAATATATGTGCGTATTTTAAGTATGGTTTATCACCTTATAAAAGTCCTGGATTAAGACTCTTCAGATTTCCAATAAAAAATCTTTTGACTTGTAAAAAATGGATAGTACACTCTGGTAAATAAATATTAACTTTATATTTTTGTATTTTACACCGTTACGCAATTAACTTGGAATTTTTTTTATTTTTTTTCCATTATTTTTTCATTATTGCCCCAATGCACGCGTCATATTCCATCCATCCATCCAATGGCACTACAGCCCAAATCGAGCCTTGGTCTCCTTCAATAAGCTTCTCCAATCATTTCGATTTACCGCTGTTCTTTTCCATGAACGCGTTCCCAAGAAGTTCCTGGCATCCTCATCGACTTCGTCTTCCCATCTCTTTTTAGGTCTTCCAACAGGTCTTCTTCCCTGCATTCTTGCATTCAGCAATTTTCTGGGGATTCTATTCTCATGCATGCGGACCACGTGCCCTGCCCACCGTAATATCTGCAGTTTAGTGTATTGTGCTAGAGTTTGTTCGCTATATTGCTCGTGTATTTCTATGTTATACCTAATTCGCCAGTTGTTTTTGTCACTTATTGGGCCCAGTATCCTACGCAATATTTTTCTTTCAAACATATCTAATGCATTGGCAGATTTCTGTGTCACCACCCATGTTTCACAGCCATAACTTACTATGGGCCTGATTATTGTTTCATAGACCCGGTGTTTTGTTTTTATTTTTTTTTCCATTATTTTTTCATTATTGCCCCAATGCATGCGTCATATTCGAGATGCATTAATTTGAATTTTATGTTTTTGTTGGTACAATAACTCCTGTGTTAACAGCCAACTGTACTAACAGCCAGTTTCAAAATTGTCCACACCAATTTTATGTAGATTCCTTATTTATGATCTGGTATTTACGGCCAGCTTTATAATGCGGACGAATCCAAATAATCTCATATAATTTTGAAAGCCCATTTCATAGAAATTGAGCTGTTGATATCGATCAAATATTCTTGTCTGCTTTATGCAAATACCAAATGAGAGTGAGGTATCTGTTCCTCCAGATTGTGTTGTTGAGGCATCCTGCTGTTCTGTTCTCCCATTCTCGAGAAAATAAGTTTATTCTAACCCAAACGTCCTCACTGTATGATCTGTAAGTTTCATCCGTTCAAAGTGCTCATTTTTGAAAAAAAAAATTTTAAAGTAAAATTTTTAATTTTTTTTTTTAATTTGAAAAAAAATCCTTTTTTTTTAAATAACTTAAAAATTATTCGTGATACCAAAAATCTCAAAGAGTAAAAAAATGTATGTCTTGCATTTTTCCATGTTTTGAATGTTTTTATTTTCCTGTAAGACAAACATTGGTTAAGATATGTCTGTCCAAAATTTGCACATACTCGTGATTAGTGACTCGTTCAAAATATTTTAACTATAGCATGCTACAGCGTTTTCAAAAATAATCACTTTGAACCCATGAAACTTACGGATTATATGTACAGTTGAGTCCGCGAATCTTTACCCGTGCGTCATCATTTAAAGCATACGAAATAAGGCGATGATAAGTCGGAAATTGAAATTTACTTTGCGTTTAGTAAATTTCAATTTCCGACTTATCATCGACTTACTTCGTACGCTTTAAATGATGACGTACGGCTAAAGATTCCCAGACTCAACTGTAAACAATAAATTATAAGTAAAGTAACCTCAATCTGAAATTTTAATTGCACGTTTATCTCTATTAAATCATTATAAGTTTATTTTTAATTTTGTTATATTAATATAATTCTAATGTTGAATGGGTTGCATGTGAGACTTCATTTTGAATGAAGTAAAAGACAGCCGTACTCTCAATCATTTATTGTAATTTCCGACAAAATAACTTCCTGTCGGAAGTTACAATAAATGATTGAGAGTACGTCTGTCTTTTACTTCATTTAATCTAATTCTATCTAATTTTGTAAAACTTCGAAGTTCGTCCGTCCATCTCATCCGCAGTCTTCCTCTTTTTCTTTTCTGTTTCCATGGTCGCCAGTGTAGACTTCGCTTATTCCATCTTCCATCTTTTTGCAGCAGAACGTGGCCGGCGAAATTCCATTTAAGTTGTGCAACCTGTCTTGATACATCGTTCTCCTTTGTTTTTCTCTTATCCACGAATGTCTTTTCCTGTCTTTAAGACCGATACCCAGCATCTGTCTTTCCATTGGTCTTTGTGTTTTGGATATTCTGTCAATGTTTTCTTTTGTGAAAGTCAAAAATCCATGTTTTTGAGCCATATGTGATAACTGGTAATATGCACTGGTTGATTACTTTCGTTCGAATATTATTGAGGGTACTTTTTATGCTTTTAAAGTATACATATGATAGTTTAATATTGTGAATATAATTGAATATATTTTGAATACAGAACTTAAATTGTTTTTTTTTTCTTTACTGTACAGAAAGTTGATTTTTTTCAGTGGTGCTAAATATTAATATTGTTGTAGGGAATGCCGCATTGGGAATTCTCGAGTTTAGCGAGCGGATTAAAAAAAAATATATACAGTAAGCATTTTGATGAAATTTTTTTAAACACGAAATATTTATCCGCTACTGCTGTACCAAAAAAATACAGTGAGGAAGAAGAGGAAGCTTTGTTACCGACACCACGTGTTTTACATACGTATTCGAGAACAAAACAACCATCAACCAGTGACGATATAGTTTCTAACAGTGATAATTCTGAACTTAACGATTTTGTCGCTATCACCATTGGTCAAGAAAAAAAATTTATAATTATCATACACTTGAAAGGAAATTGTCTGCATCTCGAAAACGGATTAATCTTCTGGAAACTCGTATAACAGTACTAAAAAGGAGTCCGGTTAAGATTGGACAAAATCTGTACAAACTGCACCAAAGCCACAAAATCAGTTTTCCGCTGCGTTGCTGAAAATGCAGTTGCATAAGAAAAACGAAAGTGGTCACCAATAGAAAAAACTGCTATTGAAATTTTTTATAAAGGACCTAGCACGTATAAATTTCTGCGTCGAAAAGGAGTTGCATTACCAGCGGGTCCAACACTAAAAACATGGATTGCAAACTTTACCTGTAACACCGGTTTCAATAAAAACATATTTTATATTATAAAAAATAAAGCAGTAAGCATGTCTCCTACAGAGAAAAAATCAATTTTAATATTCGATGAGATGGCCATTAAGAGTACAATAGAAAACTTGATATTATTGAAGGCTTTGAGAAGAGAATACTATTTTTTTGCAATACTTTGTAATTTAAAATTATTTCATTAATATTAATATTCCTCATTATTCCTTTTCATAAGGGTGGTGAAAAATCTAATTTTAATTTAAATTTACTAATTTAAAAATCGATGAAAAATTTTTTTTTGTGCCGATGATACCAGTATCCCTTGGAGCAACTAAAGTATTGCAACTCTTCATGCAACTAGGTATAACTTCTGACCTACTTACGAGAAAAACCTAGGCTGACTCTAATTTACTACCTTTTAACGTGCAGAAGACAGTAGCATTATCCTATAAAGGCTCTTCAATCCTTGCTTCTTAATAACAGCCCGAACAGTACCGTCGATTTTGAAAAATTTCTTGCTATCTTTTAGACAGAAACCTCAAATGGTCCCTTCATTTGGATTTGTTAAATGAGAAACTCGTCTCAGCGTTCTATTCAATAAGACCTGTTTCAGAAGATCATTGCAGAAGTTACTTAAAAGATCACGGATCACCAGAAATTCAACATTCGATGTCTATTTGCCGATCCCGTCCACTGAGTTAGTAAACCAGTCCATATTATATTCCGCAAAAAAACTGTGCAATCATCTCCCTTTACAACTTAAATCTGCAACATATTTTCACAAGTTCCGTAAAATTACAAAATATTATCTATATAAAAGACGTAGAAGCAGTATATCTTAATGAATAAAAATAAGAAATTACAGTATCTTCTATCCACAAGTAACTAAAGTATTTTTATCATTATTTGGGTGTTCGACCCAAATCTATGATATTATATTTGGGTGTCATACGTAGCAGCCTTAACTTATTAGTTCCTAAGTTTGTATTTTGTTTGTTGTATGTTCAATTTGCAATTTATATAAGTTTTACATTATATTTTTTAATGTTTTACTTTCATTATCTTTTATTTTGTAATATTGACTATATATCTAGTTTTAATAAACTGTATTTATTTTGACTATAAAATTGTTTAACTTTCAGTGACAATAAAGAATATTTCTAATAAACATATTAGATCGGACGAATTGATTGAAAAAAACCATTTTCACTTATGTAAACAATGGTTTGTGTACTTATATAAAATAAATAGTATTATTTATTTCAGTTTTGTTAATTATTTTATCTCAGAGAGAGAGAGAGAGAGAGAGAGAGAGAGAGAGAGAGAGAGAGAGAGAGAGAGAGAGAGAGAGAGAGAGAGAGAGAGGAGAGAGAGAGAGAGAGAATAAACATTTTTGTAGTTAAATAGCGGCCAGATAGCTCAGGCGGTAGTCAGGCTAAATGAAATGAGTACCTTGGATAAAACCAGGGGTAATACTAATCGGTTGAATCGTAGCACTGGCCCTGTTACCTTCCTTGTATACCCTTAGGCCCTAGAGATAGCAGATTAATACCCTGCTACATTCCCAAAGCCGCGTCAGCGGTATAAAACGGGAAAGTATTATTATTATTATAGTTACGGGAGAAAAGCAGTGGTGTTAGTAACAGTACTATACAACAGCATACTACATCTTCGCTACTTTCATATTTGACTTCGATATTTCCAAGTCAAAATTGAAGACAACTTCTCAAATTACCACATCATCCAATCTGGCGTACCACAGGGTAGCGTTCTCGGCCCATTTCTCTATCTGATATTTACAGCCGACATTCCAACAAGAAATGATACCTTATTAGCTACTTTTGCCGATGATACGGGAATCTTAGCAGTGGATGTCGACCCTAATGTAGCATCACAAAAAGTTCAAAATCATCTAGACCAATTAGAAAACTGGCTCAAGCGATGGAAAATAAATGTAATGCCAGCAATTCAGTACAAATTACTTTTACAACCAGAAAATATACATGTCCTCAAGTTTCTATAAATAATACTCCGATTCCCATCAAGCCAGTTGTCAAATACTTCGGATTGCATCTGGATGAAAAACTCATATGGAAAACGCACATTAAAATTATGTAAACAATTAAATCTTTAAAAAATATGAACTGGCTATTTAACAAGAAGTCTCAGTTATATCTTGAAAATAAACTGCTTCTGTACAAAGCTATACTTATACCAGTTTGGTCTTACGGAATAGAACTATGGGGCTGCAGTAAACCTTCAAATACTCCAAACATTCCAATCCAAAATTCTCCGTATGATAAGTAAAGCTCCATGATATGTATCCAACCAGACACTTCACAATGATCTGGACATCCCACTAATCAATGACTTAATAAAAAATCGTTCAATAAAATATAAAAATCGCACCACTGACCACACCAACGACTTGATAAATAATTTATTCACCCAACCACTTGCTGAAAGAAGACTAAAGAGAATATGGCCAGACGACCTACCACAATAAAGAATAATACTTAGAGAACCGTCACTGGATGGTACCTAACTCACCTTAATTTACTTTCAGACTATTTACTTATTACTTTGTGTTTAGAGTAGACTGTAAAAATGCAGTGTATCAAAAAAAATTATTATACAGCACTAAAATGTATTTTGAGTTAAATAAATTACATACGTTCTTATTTTTGCGTCAATTAATTTAATTCAAAAATAGTCGAGTATATTTTAATTAAATATTAAATCCTTTTTTAACAAATCAATAAACAAATTAATTGTCCGGTGCACAAATAAGTATTTTTCAAAGAAAATTTTACGGCAGCATTTTAATCATTTAAATAAATTACTGGCCAATTTAGATTTAGCAAATCTCAAATTATAAAAAACAATTTAAAACATTTGCTCGAAAATGTCAAGTTATCAATCTGTCACAAAACGAATTCAATAGTAATAACAATAAGAGTATTATTTAAGTCTTATATTTTCTTCACAATCTGGCATCCTTGTACATAGCTGTATTAGAGATGCTCAGATATTTATGTACATAGTAGAAATCTGCTCCGAGTAGAAATCTGCTTCGAGTAGAAATCTGCATACAATTAAATTTCTGGCTATAGTTTTCGAAATTCATTTCTAGAGGCCGGCACCTCACGGCAAAATAAAAGTCAAATAACTCTGACATTAGCTTTGTCTAACTATGTGTAAATAAACAATGGTACTATATACCTAATACATTATAAATACAAAAATGCCCATCACAGTTCGGACGAGAAATTTAGTTATTAACAAATAAGGGTCAAAAATGGCAGTTTTTTCGTTTAAATCGCTACAGGTAAAAATAGGGTAACTAAATATCTTACTTATAGTATTCTTCTTTTAATAGATAAGCCAAGGTTTTAAATGGCAGTTTTTGAATTTTAGTTGAATCTTTTGTTGCTTCGAAAATTGCAAAATAAGACTAAAATATCGAAAATAAAAAATTTGCTATAACTTTACCGAAAATGAATTTAAGACTTATATTGCACGAAAAGTTGAGTCAAACAGTTCATATAATGCACAAAAAAATTTAAGACGATTCGTCAATTAGTTTAAATTTTATTCAATTTGTTTATCCCAAAGAGTTTTTTTTCGCAATGTTATTGTCCAGAAAATAATAATGATATAGCAATTCTAAAAAAATCATTAAAAAGTAATTTTTATCACTTCGAAAACATTTTACTAAAATAGAGTCACAGTCGTCTCTCAAGTCTCTTAGTGATTAGACGCGTTTGATTTAAAAGTCGATTCACTAATTGCCGCAAAAAATACACAGACCTTTTACTCATTTATTTGGTTAAACTATTGGGATTTCTACAAGTAAGTCGATTTATTCCTTAATTTGTCGAAATTATACTTAAAGATCCGACTTCTGTCTGGGACGGATGTCGGGAAGTTCCCCTGGCGGCGGGAAGCCGCCACGTTCTTCAAATATAAGAATCGAGGATATCAAGGTTCTTAATGGCATGGACCTAGACGAGTCAAACGTAAATATTGATCAAGATGGTTTTCACGGATTTACATAAGCCGATAATAATATTGCAACAGGGGACAAAAATCAAGTTTTTCCAGCAGATAATGATAACAATAAAAACTCATTAACAACAACAGCAAATAATTTAGACCAGCCAAACCAGTCTTTCAAACGCGATATTTCCATTACTAATCGATTTACGTCAAGAGATACAGATCCTTTCTTAATTTTTGTGGAACATGAATTGTTGAATGTGGGAAGATTGCATCCAATGAGACTTTGTGAAAAACTGTTAGCACTTTCGGAATACGAAAAATCGATCCTAGAAATTAGTAGCGTTGGTCGTAATAGACTTAAAATTGAAGTTAATTCAGGGTTAGTTGCAAACAAATTAGTAGAAAATTCGGTATTTAAAGACAATAAATTGATAGCTTATATCCCCTCACATTTAACAGAAAAAAAGGTATTGTAAGATCGGTTGATACATATCTAACAGAAAATGACCTTATTAAAGTTATAAAATCAGAGTGTTTTGTTCGTAAAGTTCAGAGAATGTTTCGAAAACTAACAAAAGACGGGGTGATTGAGAAAATCCCCCGTCAAATGATAATTGTCACATTTGCAGGTAATAAAATTCCCCAATTTATTTATATAACTAAAGTCAAATGTCCCGTAGACACATATGTTCATCCTGTTATGCAGTGTTATAATTGTCTTCGTTACGGCCACTCTGCATCTCAATGTAAGGGAAAAAAAGAAATGCCGAAACTGCGGCAAAGAAAACGATAACGAATGCACTCAATGTGATAATTTCTGCATAATTTGTAACTCTAATTCACACAACTCGACAAATCGAGATTGTTCAGAATACAAAAAACAAAAACGAACTAAGGAAGCAATGGCACACCTTAATATTTCTTTCAAAGAGGCCGAAAAATTTATTGACAATCCTGCCTACACTAGTATTGTTCAAAAAACAGATTTGCTCCGTTACTATCATCCACTACTGAATTCCCTTCATTAGTTTCCAGGCCAAATACCTATTCCAATAGTGCTCAGAGCTCATCAAAATATTTGCTTCCCATTGCAAATATTTCAAATACTGCAGCTTCTACTAGAAAAAAAAAAAAACGAAAAATACACCCATCGTCTCCTACTCTTATTACCGCTCCAAGCGAATTTAGCTTTTGTGCTAGCCCCGTATTCCAGTTCGGGGACCATAATAAAAATGTATCTAAAAATAACGATTAATATCTTCAAAATGAATTCACTACTACTTTGAAGGATTCAATCAATAATTTCTTTTCAGACATTCCTGCTCGAAACCCTACGATTAATAGTTCAGTTCCCTCTATACAAGATGTAGAAAATATAATTAACAGCGTGATTAAACATTCCTTTACCTGATATGGCCGGTTTAAAAATTGTGCAGTGGAACGCTAGATCAGCGTACTCTAATAAAAACTCTATTACGCAACTTTTTACAAAAGAACACTTTGATATAGCTCTTATTTCGGAAACTTGGTACAAACCTAATTATGAAATGTCCTTACAGGGATTTAATATTGTTAGAAAAGATAGACGCAATAAACGAGGTGGAGGTGTTAGCATAATTATCTCTAATAATATTAAATATAATAATATAGTATTCAACCAAACATTTAATAAACATATTGAAATTTGTGGCATTGATATAGATGTCAATGGCACCAAAATATCTGTGGTTAGTATTTATCGTCCAGGTAGTATTGCAGTCACAGTGAACGACTATGTTTCTCTTTTTCAACAAATTCCGCATAATTTTATTATTGGTGGCGACTTTAACGCCAATCATGGAGCCTGGGCCTCTATAAACAATGATCATAGCGGTAACATACTCATGGAAGCTTTAGCATACTTCGACAACTTTATCATTGCAAATGACGGATCACCTACCAGAGTCTCTGCCCCTGGCTCTCCTCCATCATGTGTTGATCTTACCCTCATTTCGTCCAACTTTAGCTCACAATTCTCTTGGTCTGTTAAAGCAGATACGTATGGCTCTGACCATTATGATATCACATTTGTGTTACAACAACTCAGAATTGATAATATTAATATTACCCGCATTCATAAGTGGTATATGCGAGAAGCTGATTGGGCATTGTTTCAAACAAAAATTGATAACGATTTCTCCGAGATTCCGCTTTTCAACAATACTAACGAAATTATTAACTTTATCACCAATTCAATTACATCCTCGGCGGATACAGCTCTTAAAAAAACTTACTCCTTCTCTCCTAAAAAGGCTCCTCATTCCCCTTGGTGGGATGAAGAATGTCAACAGTTAGTTACCCAAAGGAAGGAAGCCTACAAAACGTATAAGCGCAATATGATAACTTCAAATTATATCAATGTAAAAAAAATAGATGCGCTCTGCAAAAGAACCTTCAAATTGAAAGCCAAACAGGCTTGGGCAGACTATTGTGCTCAACTCAATAGGAATTCAAATCCCTCGGAAATTTGGCGACGGATTAATAGATTTCAAAAGAAGAAAAATGATATCCAACCTGTGCAGAAGATGAGGCGGAAATACTTTTTCATAAATTAGCTCCAAGTTTTGTTAGTCCTTACATTCACTACACACCCACTAGTAATCATGATCATTCTCTTCTAGCCCCAGTTACACTAAGAGAGTTAGAACTTAATATCAAATCGTCAAAACTTACTGCTCCAGGCTTAGATGGCATCAATTATATGATGATTAAAAAGCTCCCCGACTCGGCGAAACACTTTCTTTGCAAAATATATAATAATATACTTTCAGGAGATACGGATTACCCCTCATTAAAACAGTGTCTAATTATCCGTATTCCTAAGGTCAGTGACAACAAAGCTCTGCGACCCATTTCTCTAATGTCTTGTGTATTAAAAACTTTGGAAAGGATTATCAAACTCAGACTAGAATGGTGGTTAGAAAATAATAAAACTCCCCCAATCCCAGTTTGGTTTTCGGCGAGGTAAAGGTACTCTCGATTGTGCAGCCAATCTTGCAACAGAAATTCAGTTGGCTTTTTCAGAAAACCATTATTCAGCTGCCTTATTTTTAGATATCTCTAGTGCTTATGAAAGCGTGTTGTTGGAATGTTTACATGAAAAGTTAACATACATCCATATACCTCCACAATTTGCATTTGTTTTTATTAATATGTTCCTCAGACGACAGATCTTTATAAAATGCAATACAAATACTCTAGGTCCTAGAGAGGTTAACTCTGGTCTGCCACAGGGGTCGGTGTTGAGCCCGCTTCTATTTAATATCCATACCCTCGATGTTCACAACCTTGGTATGAACGCAAGAATTTTACAATATGCTGACGATTTTTCTATATACACTACTCATAAAAACTACTCTCAATGTGTTAGTAATCTTAAGTATATAGTGCATAGCTGCTCTAAATACTTTCCTGAACAGGGATTTGAAATATCACCTCATAAATCTGCTATTGTATTTTTTACCAGACACCATACCAGAACTTATAATAGTCTAACAATTCAAAATTACACTATACCTGTTTGCAAAACATACACATATCTGGGTATCACATTTGATTGCAAACTGACCTGGTCTGATCACATATCAAGATGCATTAAGAAAAGTGAAAAAAGTTAAAATATCCTAAGAGCAATTAACATATATCATTGGAGCGCTGACCCTAACATTAACTTGATTTTCTACCGAGCTTACACTCGATCTATCCTAGATTATGGTTGTTTTTTGTATGGATCAGCCACTAATTCCAGACTTTTACAAATAGATAGGGTACATTTCAAGGCCCTACGCATTGTTCTTGGTGCATTTAAATCCACTCCCACAGCTGCTCTCCTTGCAGAGAGTGGCGAATTCCCCATGCAACTTCGACGACAGTTCCCAGCTGAAAAATTCGTCGTTAAACAAAAACGATTTACACGCAACGACCTTATTAAAAATTTAGGCATCTTAACTGCATATAGCGACACTAATAAATACTGGCACAACAGAAACTGTCCCCCTCTAGCTGATGCATTTGCAGCAGTCTCAAACATCGAACTACGTGATGATTCTGGTTTGCCGTTCTTCACGGCTAAATTCGATATATGTCTTACACAACCAAATATTATTTTTCCAGAATATAACGATAACCCAGCAATTAATAACATATCTATGCAAATAGAATTAGAGAAGCTAGGTAATGTGCATACATTTTTTACAGACGGATCCAAATCCCCTACTGGAACAGGGGTGAGAGCACGCCAAATAGAATTCTATTTTGCTGACGTCACAAAATCGAATTTCACAATGGGAGAATCGACGGTTTCTAGGCAACGTGACGTCACTAAAATAGAATTCTATTTTGCGTGCTCCCACTACAGGATGTGCAGTGTACAGGGAAAACACAAACGAAAGTTTGTTGTTTAAACTAAACAAAAACTCTACAATCTTTACAGCAGAGGCACTTGCTATATTTAAGGCTTTGGATTGGGCAAACAATTCACTGCTACCCTTGTCAAACCTAACTATAATATCAGATTCGAAATCTGTTTTATCAGCTCTGGTGGACCCCGTTACCTCCCTATACAATAACTAAATAATCGTGGAAATTTTGACAACCTTAAGAGCCTTAGATTTTAAACAGATAAATACATTCTTCATATGGGCCAAAGGGCATTCCTCCATAACGGGAAACGAAACAGCTGACAAACTGGCAAAAAGAGCTATCACTGATGGCAAGTAAGCCCCCGAATTAACGCTACAAGACGCATTATCTATATGTAAGCAAAACTTAAGAACTAAATGGGCAGACAAATGGACAATAATTAGATCTAACAATGCATTTCAGTACTGCACGCTCTTTCCAACACTTCCTTCTACAAAGGTTGCTAAAAGAAGCCATCCCAATAGAAAAATTAACACCAAATACATTAGGTGCCTCTTCGGACACGGAGCAGTCAACTCCGGCCACATCCCCCCTCTGTGACTGCAGTGACAGTTTTGACGACTTTAATCACTGGATTTTTCAATTCAGTCATAATTCTAATACCACACCTCTTACCTTATTACGGAACTAACTAAACTAAAAATCCCGTTTCCTCAAAATGCATCCATAATCCCGAAGTAAGAGCTATTTTTTATAACTTCTTGGGTCGTACGAGGAGACGCTTATAATTTCTGTATCAACCAATCCAAATTGTATTCAGTTAGGTATTAAATATATATGTATAGATTTGTAAAAACTGTATTTGTACCAAATAATTGTATTCAGTTATTGTATTTATATGTATAGATTTGTAAAAATTGTATTTGTACAAAATTGGGCTCAGTTATATGTATAGACTTTCAAATGTTATAAATTTTCGTGGTAAAACGGGTTCTTCCCAAAGCCAATAAACCAAAAAAAAATAGAGTCATTTGGCTTATAAACAATTTGATTAACTTTGTTAATATTAACTGTATAGGCTAAAACTACAGAAGGATTTGAAAAAGTGGTATTTTTACACGAATTTAAAAAAAACTTTTCGCCTAGGTTAATTACGGTCAAAGTTACCCACTTTTTTTATTTAATTGACGGCCTACTTTGTTTATAAAAATTAAGCAACCTAACTAGAGCCATTTTGAAGTTGAAGATATATAGTTTATGTGTAAAAGTTTTAGTAAACTTTGAACCTCAACAGAGTGGTTAATAAAGCTTTAAAAATGACGTCCTAACGAAATCGATTCGTGGTCGGAGGAGGGGAAAAGTTAAAATCCATGCACTCAAAAAATGAAACTGATTCTCCAAACATATGCTGCGATTAATATCGACAGAGCTTGTTGATGGATTTTGATCATAATTTGTTTAATTAGTATGTACTTGTAGTCTTATAGAGTATGTTATGTATACACATCCCCACCTAACACTACAAAATGTTAAGAAGAATACTCACCTTATCACTCAGGAATATGAAAAATAGATTACGACCGATTCTAAAACCTACCGAATATACATATATAATTTCATAAACATCGGTCAAGCGGTTTCGGAGGCGTATGGCAACTAACACTGTGACAGGAGAATTTTATAGATGGCTATTAACAAATAGGGGTTGGTGATAGAAGAGCGAAAATTAAGGGTTGTATGTATTTTTTAATTCTACATCATAAAAAATTAAGATAAGTAATTTTGTCCAAAAAAATAAAAAAAAAATGTCAGGGGACATTATAACTTATGGGTATGAACAATAGATTAGAACCTATTCTCAGTCCTATAGGATATACGTGTAAAATTTCATAAAAAATTGGCCAAACCGTTTCGGAGTAGTATGGTAACTAACACTGTTACAGGAGAATAGGGAACTTGCATAAAATTTAAAAATGGAAAAAAATGTTATAAATCACAACAGAACATAATTTAAAACATGTATCAATGATAAAAAAGTTTTGTTTGTCTTTCATTTTTCCCCTAAAGACGATTAAAAATTCAAATTATTCCAGCCAGCAAAAAACGCGTCGTGACGTCATATGGTTTTGCATTTACATTTTACACCAAAAAGTAAACAAAATTAATCAGAAAATTTTTACTTTTATAAAATGGTTTTATTTTCAATAGTAAACCTTCTTTTCTTTCCTTCAAAAACTGTATCAAACTCTAATCTCAACAAACTGGTATATATTATTACAACGACATACAATAAATGTCATTAGAATATAAATATTTTTCCTTTATTACCCTACGACGAGCTGGCCAAATACCCAAGTAGGCGGAGGCCAATAAACTAAGCAGGAAAAGAAGAATATACCTAAATATAACGCTGTCTAGGTACACGCTAACGTGTACGCAAATAAAAAAGTTAGTGTCAAAGTGTTGGAATTTGTTTAATTGCGTTGTGTTTATACTTTAATTTAAATATTGATTAGTAAAGAGATTTCTTATTTTTTATTTGTTTAGTGTTTGTTTTTAAATTAACTATGCAGTGTGGACAATTATTTAGTTGTTTTAACGAGTTTAACAACATTTTAAAACAGTATGAAAAAGTTAAGAGACTATAAATTAATATATATTTTTTTAGTTATAAGTGAAATACAGTATTTAGTATTACAATATACTACAATTTAGTATATAGGGTGAGGCAGATAACTGGCCTATTAGAAATATCTCGAGAACTAAAGACAACAGAATCATGAAAATTGAAATAAAGGGGTTTTGAGGAATGATCTATTAAATGAAAATATTTTCATCTCTTTGCAACTTCCGGATATACCGGAAGTTGCTTATAACTTGGTTTTTTTAAATAAGATACCCTGTATATTTTTACATTTTTGGATTCTCCTCAATATCTTCTTTCTTAAAATATGAGATTTTGTAATATTATACAGGGTATTTTAAAATATATTTACATTTTTTTATTAATTTCGTAGCAACATTCACACCCTGTAGATTACGTACGTGTGTAGAAATAGATTACGACCGATTCTAAAACCTACCGAATATACATATATAATTTCATAAACATCGGTCAAGCGGTTTCGGAGGCGTATGGCAACTAACACTGTGACAGGAGAATTTTATAGATGGCTATTAACAAATAGGGGTTGGTGATAGAAGAGCGAAAATTAAGGGTTGTATGTATTTTTTTAATTCTACATCATAAAAAATTAAGATAGTAATTCAGAGGAATTGGGTCCTCTAAGTCTAAATGGTGTACATTTAAATCTGGTGAGTGAAGTAAAGTATCTCGGGATAATATTAGACTTAAGACTTACTTGGAATCAGCAGATAGAAAGAATAACGAAGAGAGCGGTATCTACGTTAATGGTAGCCAGACGTACTCATGGAAAAATGTGGGGTTTGAGACCAGACATGGTATATTGGACTTATAACATGGTGGTAAAACCCACAATTACATATGCGTCAGTGGTATGGTGGCCAAAAGTGCAGCAAAAAAGTGCCATCATCAAATTAAGCAAGGTGCAAAGACTTGCTTGTCTCGGGATCACGGGGGCTATGAGGGGCACACCTACGGCAGCTATGGAGGCACTACTGGATCTCCCTCCTTTACATATAACAATAAGAGGTGAGGCGAGAATGGGCTATTATAGACTGCGAGAAAACCTGAGCAACGTACCAGTTAAATCAGGACATAGTAAAATACCGAATGAAATTAATGATGCCGAATGGATGATGATTTCTGACCATATGACATCAAGATATATGCCTGAAGTACCTTTTCAAGTGGACATTTGCCCACGAGACGAATGGGACAGAGGAAACTCTCGACACAGACTGCAGGGTTGCACCTGGTATACGGACGGGTCTAAAACTGCAGACGGTTCGGGCGCAGGGATATTCTATAGTGGTGGAAATTTCAACATTTCTATTCCACTGGGGGAATGTACCTCCGTATTTCAGGCAGAGATTTTTGCAATCTTGCAGTGTGCAAGAGAAAACAACCTGAGGGCATTCGAACTGCAGCGGGTTAACATATGCACAGATAGCCAAGCAGCCATTGGGGCTCTTCCCACATAACAATGATGTTCGCATCATGTTCTAAGCATATCCTACCAACATTCGTCGGAGTATATTCTTTTTAGTATATGTGTAGTACAAGCATAGCATCTACCTTAAAAAACATTCTAAATTTCATGTTCTTTGTATATACTTCAAAGTATATTCTCGTACCGAATATACTAAGTATATTCGTGTACGTAGGATCTCGGAATATTCGTAAAAGTTTATTCTTAGAATATACCTTTATCGAATATTCTTAACACATACTTATAAGTACATTCTTAACACATACTTATAAGTAGATACTTTTAAAATATCTTAAAAATAATTTGTATGTATAGGAAGTATAATATTAGCCTTACATATTATCAACTTCGTTATTTTTTAGAATACATAATTAATAAAATTTATGTATGTAGGTAGTATTGGACGAATTTCATTTCAAAATTTTTGTAGGGTAAAAAAGTTTAAACATTAATTGTATTAACGTTTACATAGATACTATTAAAAATTCGTTTTCATAATTAAAATGACTTTACCATTTCGAGTTTATCATGAATCATTAGTATTTTTACATCCTTGGAATTTGAATTTAGGTACATTCAATTCAATAGACCATTTCGCAGAACCAAAACGTGCCAAACTGCACAACCAAAGCAACCAAAGGTTTTGGCGTTGCCAACCGTCGAGTAAGCTTTTTCCGTCAACTTACCTTAAAAATTCCCACTTTTATAAAAAAAACTTCCCTCCTGTTTACAAAATCTGAGAAGATATGTTGAATTATTTTCAAATATTTTGATTTTTTCTTAATATTTTACAATTTGGACTGGAACAATAATTCCCTTTTGAGTTAACTTTTTCCCTTTATCACCGTTTATGTTGAAAATTCCCGCAAAAAGGGAAATTTCTCTCCGTTTGGCAACACTGACCACCGATTTTGTTATTCCACAATACATTCATAACCCCCCCTCCCCCCATATTCTGACCATTTCTATTCTTACCTGAATGGATCAGGGATAGGAAAAAACCGTAAAATATGAAAAAGAAAACAGGCATTATTTCATTATTTGTATCATCTATGGATCTATACTATGCAGTGTTAAGGATGAAGGCGAATGATGTAGTACTAGGACTAAAGAACATACATAATCTGTTTATTTTGTTTGCGGTGCTTCAAAATACATATATAATCTATTTTGATAACTCAATATTACTTAAATAGGTAAGTACATATAAGTATTATATAAATTTTAGTTACTTATTATGCATAGTTTAGTTTAGCTAAATATTATATAATGATTTATATAAATAACTAAAATTTATAAATATGTACTTACTTTTTAAGTAATATTGTAGAATGTAGGTACTAACTACATTCTCATTTGCAATTAAAATATGTAAATAGATATTTGGTAGAACCAGTATATAGAACCTAAGATGAGATTAGGTGATGCTGAAAACATACTTCTAAGCAATATAGCACTTGATAGCACTTTCTTAGAATATTCTTAAAAATATAATATTCTTCCCATACAAAGATGTGCGGTAGTACGTTCTTAGTATATAAATAGAAGGTTTATAGCACTTCCTTGGAATATTCTAAAAAGTACCTTCTTGGTATAAACTAAAAAGATGTGCGGTAGTATGTTCTAAGTATACACATAGAAGGTTTATAGCATGTCCTTGGAATGTTCTAAAAAGAACATCCTTGGTATATACTGAAAAGAAGTGCGGTAGTACATTCTAAGTATATACATAGAACGTTTAAGTACTGTAATGTAGTATATACTCAGTATCTGCTCTGCACATTCGCAATGGTAATTACGCACATTCTCAGTATATACTTTTTCTGAAAAGTATGTTCTATGAATCTACTAAGAACATGAAATTGTTATGTGGGTTATAAGCCCTAAGGTGAACTCTAGGCTGGTGTGGGAATGTCGACAAGAACTTGATAGACTGGCACAACATAACAGTGTTATACTGGTATGGGTTCCAGGTCATCGGGGCATATACGGCAATGAAAGAGCTGATGCACTTGCCAAGAGAGCATCAGCTACAAAATACCTGGGTCCAGAGCCGGCCGTGGGAGTGCCAAAAACACCGTCCGCGAACGAAAAAAAGCCTGGATCCGAAGCCAACACAACTCACACTGGGAGAGTGTACCCGGTCAAACACATGGCAAGATGTATATCGGACGGACATGTGCTAGTAGAGCTGAGTTACTGCTGAAAACAAGCAGGAATCAGCTCAGAGTCATAACAGGTTTCCTCACTGGACATGCGCCAGTTGAGGGTCACCTACATACAATGGGGCTGTTTCATGGAGACTTGAGCTGCAGACTCCGTAACAGAGAACCTGAAACAGTCAACCATATCTTGCATTACTGTGAGGCATTGGATCGGAGGCGGCAAACACTTTTCGGAGACATCGAAATGACTCCAAATTTATATGGCACCCACCCACTAGACCTGTACAAGCTGGTACAGGGTTCCAGAATTCTGGAATGGGTTTCATAAACAATGGAAGATGTAAAATAAGCCAAGTGGCTGCAGTACAACCGGTTCACAACAGACGGCTTCCAGGGAAAAAAAATAGGTAATTTTGTCCAAAAAAATTAAAAAAAAAATGCCAGGGGACGTATGAACAATAGATTAGAACCTATTCTCAGTCTTATAGGATATACGTGTAAAATGTCATAAAAAATTGGCCAAACCGTTTCGGAGTAGTATGGTAACTAACACTGTTACAGGAGAATATGGAACTTGCATAAAATTTAAAAATGGAAAAAAATGTTATAAATCACAACAGAACATAATTTAAAACATGTATCAATGATAAAAAAGTTTTGTTTGCCTTTCATTTTATTCCAGCCAGCAAAAAACGCGTCGTGACGTCATATGGTTTTGCATTTACATTTTACACCAAAAAGTAAACAAAATTAATTAGATATTATAAACGTCACTAAAAAATACAGTTATGTGACGTTAAAAGTGTTTTTGTTCGTTTGAACTATTCATAGAAAATTTTTACTTTTACAAAATGGTTTTATTTTCAATAGTAAACCTTCTTTTCTTTCCTTCAAAAACTGTATCAATCTCCAATCTCAACAAACTGGTATATATTATTACAACGACATACAATAAATGTCATTAGAATATAAATATTTTCCCTTTATTACCCTACGACGAGCTGGCCAAATACCCAAGTAGGTGGAGGCCAATAAACTAAGAAGGAAAAGAAGAATATACCTAAATATAACGCTGTCTAGGTACACGCTAACGTGTACGCAAATAAAAAAGTTAGTGTCAGAGTGTTGGAATTTGTTTAATTGCGTTGTGTTTATACTTTAATTTAAATATTGATTAGTAAAGAGATTTCTTATTTTTTATTTGTTTAGTGTTTGTTTTTAAATTAACTATGCAGTGTGGACAATTATTTAGTTGTTTTAATGAGTTTAACAACATTTTAAAACAGTATGAAAAAGTTAAGAGACTATAAATTAATATATATTTTTTTAGTTATAAGTGAAATACAGTATTTAGTATTACAATATACTACAATTTAGCATATAGGGTGAGGCAGATAACTGGCCTATTAGAAATATCTCGAGAACTAAAGACAACAGAATCATGAAAATTGAAATAAAGGGATTTTGAGGAATGATCTATTAAATGAAAATATTTTCATCTCTTTGCAACTTCCGGATATACCGGAAGTTGCTTATAACTTGGTTTTTTAAAATAAGAAAACATTTTTGGATTCTCCTCAATATCTTCTTTCTTAAAATATGAGATTTTGTAATATTATACAGGCTATTTTAAAATATATTTACATTTTTTTATTAATTTCGTAGCAACATTCACACCCTGTAGAATTGTAATAGTTTGACATTAAAAACTCTGCTTACGTTCAAGTGATTTTTAATATAGTCTATTATTGTTAAGAATCATTAGTATAGCTAATTTTGAAATCTTAGTATACAGGGTTGGTCGAAACTCGGAATGAATATTTTCTGAGTTTTCTTAAATAGAACACCCTGTATTTTAGTATTGTAATGAAATAATATTTCATAGTACTTTTTTATTTTATAAGTATTCCCTATACCTAACTGCTTTAATTTGTGAGTTATTGGTGAATCAAGCTAAACATTAATTGCAACAAAAAATACGTAAAATTTTATTAGGTTGGCCGTGAAAACATTTAATCACAAATAATTATTAAGAAATAAATAC
The DNA here is from genome assembly GCF_917563875.1 of Diabrotica virgifera virgifera. NCBI lineage: Eukaryota > Metazoa > Arthropoda > Insecta > Coleoptera > Chrysomelidae > Diabrotica > Diabrotica virgifera. The sequence continues at coordinate 88,423,046 of NC_065450.1, forward strand.
ATATTAATCCAGACTGATCCTTAAAATTACCAATAATGGTTTAGCTATCAAAATATCTACGTAGTTAAGACTGTTGGTGCGACTAACAATTAAGCACAAATTAAAGCAGTTAGGTATAGGGAATGCTTAAGAAATAAAAAAGTAGCATAAAATATCATTTCATTACAATACTAAAATACAGGGTGTTCCATTTAAGAAAACTCAGAAAATACTCATTCCAAGTTTCGACCAACCGTGTATACTAAAATTAAAAATTTAGCTATACTAATGATTCTTAACAATAGTAGACTATATTAAAATCATTTGAACGTAAGTAGAGTTTTAGTTGTCAAACTACTACAATTCTACAGGGTGTGAATGTTGCTACGAAATTAATAAAAAAACGTAATTATCTTTTAAAATACCCTGTATAACATTACAAATCCTCATATTTTTTAGGAAAGAAGACATCAAAGAGAATCCAGAAATGTCAAAATCTACAGGGTGTCCCATTTAAAAAAACGAAGTTATAAGCAACTTCCGGTATAACCGGAATTTGCAAAGAGATGGAAATATTTTTATTTAATAGATCATCCTTCAAAACCCCTGTATTCCAATCTTCATGATTCTGTTGCCTTTAGTTTTCGAGATATTTCTAATAGGCCAGTTATCTGCCTCACCCTGTATACAATATTTAGTATTACCGTCCAAAATTAAAATAAAAGGAAGACCTAAAGCTTTCACAATAATAATTAACTTGTTATGAAGCTATTTCCTTGTGGCATTTTTGTAATCAACTATTCTAAATGGGAACTAAGCCACAATTTAACTAAAAAAATGATGTTATTAACGTTTCAACGTCTAAATCGGATGTCGTTGTCAAATACAAAATTTTTTCTAATAATTTATTTAATCCAACTAATTTTTGTATTTTGACAATGACATCCGATTTGGACGTTGAAACGTTAATAAAATATTTTTTTAGTTAAATTGTGGCTCATTTCCCATTTAGAATAGTTGATTATAATAATTAACTTGCGTATAAAAATTATTTTAGCAATATTTTGTACGTGCCATGTCAACTAAATACATATATTTATTTTGCTAACCTAAATATATACTTTTATTATATACATTGATTTATTACAATTAAGTTTGAAACATCTGAATAGTTCTGCTTCCCTTCCCTTAACAAATATTTTTCTATCAAACAAACAAACATATCAAAATAGCACGTATGTACCAAAATATACAGTCACTGCGTACGTTAAATAATGACGTCACTGGCTTGATGAAGATTAATTCGCGTGTATGCACCTAACTTTTTTATTTGCGTACACGTTAGCGTTTACCTAGACATAGCGAAATATAACCATAATAATAACTAATGTAAAACTAGGTGACGTCACGGGTCGTTCGAACTACTTTAAAATACCGAAGACTTTAAATTTGTACTTCTAAGTTATTATGAGGTTTTGGAGCGTGGAATTTTGGAAATCTCATTTTTATACAAAACTGAACATTATTATGTAATAAAAAAAATGTGCAAGTTCCCTATTGTATGTATATAGAAGTAACTGAATTAAATAATAAAAGTGGCTAACTTTGACTCTAATTAACCTACACAAAAAGTTTTTTTTTTAATTCGTGTAAAAATCCCAAAGTAGATTTACTCTACAGACAATATTAACAAAGCTATTCAAATTGTTTATAAGCCAAAAATGACTCTATTTTAGTAAACTGTTTTCGAACTGACAAATACGAGTTTTTAATGATTTTTTCCAATACTTTGAAAATACAACTATTCTTCTATCATGCGGTTTCCACATAATTCCTATATCATTAATATTTTCTGAACAATAACATTGCGAAAAAAAAAGCGCTTTGCGATAAACAAATTGAATAAAATTTAAACTAATTGACGAATTAGCTTAAAATTTTGTGCATTATAAGGACTATTTGACTCAACTTATTATGCAATATGAAAGTCTTAAGGCCATTTTCGCAAAAGTTATAGCAAATTTTTTATTTTCGAAATTTTAGGCTTATTTTGCAATTTACTAAGCAACAAATGATCGGACCAAAATTCGAATAGTGCTATTTTAAACCTTGGCTAATCTACTAAAAGAAGAATATTATAAATAAGATATTTAGTTACCCTATTTTTACCTGTAGCGATTTAAACGAAAAAACTGCCATTTTGGCCCTTATTTGTTAATAGCTAAATTTCTCGTCCGAACTGTGACGGGCATTTTTGTATTTATAATGTATTAGGTATGGTATATAGTACCCAAAGAACCCATTTGTAACCTGGCTGCTAAAGTGTCCCGACAAAACCTTATTTCTCTGGACTAAAGGGAAGCCTTCGTATTTCTTTCCATAGACATTTCGAAATGTCTATGGAAAAATCATCTACAGATGCCAAATCTTTAACAAAATTGTAAAATATCAAAAATACTCTCATACGCTCATTGTACTCATATGAGTACACCTAATTTTAACAACAAATAAATCACGTTATAATTAAAATTCTGAAAAATTAATCACTTAAGCCCTTTACTAAACTTATTATAATCTAACATAAACCACTTGATGGTAAAAAGAAGTAAATGAGAGAAACTTACTGTAAATTTACAAAGTCGATGTCGAGAAAATAAAAAACGCATGTGTTGACTTCATAAACAATAAATCAAAACCAACAAACCAGCTGAATCATTCAACGAAATCTGTTACGGTTGTATTGATAGGAGTATTTCATCATCATCATGGCTTATTCACTCCTGGCGGAGTGTTTGCCGCCCTTTTGGGCTCTCTGATTCATTTATTGCGGAGAATCAGTCCGCTGTTGTTTTTTATTATTATAGCAGCGTGTGTTAGTTGGCCCTGTCTACAATTTTTCTACATTCTTTCCGGTCCTTACAGCGCTTCTTCCAATTGTAGATTCTCAGCTTCTTTATGTCTCCTAAGGCTTATTGATCTCTCCATCTTGTTTTGGGTCTTCCCTATGGTCTCTTTGTTGTTGGTCTCCAGCCAGTTATTCGCTTTAGCGTAGAGTCTGGGTTAGCTCTTTCTGTGTGTCCCAGCCACCTGAGCCTTTGCGCCTTCACGAACTTGATTATGTCTTCACCCTCGATGACTTCTTTAATTTCTTCATTGGTTAATCATCTAAATTCGCCTACACTTATCCTCACCGGTCCCATTATTCGTCCAATTATCTTTCTCTCTAAGATTTCTAACCTCATTTCATCTTTTTGTGTTAGGCACATCGTCTCTGCACCATAAGTGATCACTGGCCTGATTGCAGTCTTGTAAATTTTTAATTTGGTTGTCTTACTAATGTGTTTTTGTTTCAAGAATTTTCGGTAGTTCCAGTAGGTTTTATTACCCAGTAGGACGCGTTCATTTATTTCATCCGTTCTATCATTTCCGCCATTCACCATCACTCCCAAGTATTTGAAAAGGTTGTACTCTTTCAAATGTATATGCACCAAGCTTAATTTCTTTCTCGATGTTCGTGTTCTCTCTTGAACACTTGAGGTATTTCGTTTTGCTTTGGTTTATTACTAGCCCTCTCTTCTTTGCTTCTTTATCTAGTATTAATATTATATTCTGCATGGTTTTTAAATCTCTAGTAACCAGTGCAATATCGTCTGCATACGCTATCAGTTGGGCTGAAGATTCGAAGTTCCCATAATTTTGGCTGCTCTGCTCTTACTGCACCCTCTATGGCAATGTTAAATAATGTTGTTGACATGGAGTCTCCCTGTCTGACCTTCCCTTGTTAAGATTCGTGCCTTGGATTCCTTCATCGTCATTTTCGTGAGATTTACTAGTTTTTCTTGAATGCCTAGTTGATTCATATCCTTAATTAGCTCCTCCCTTACTACACTGTCAAAGGCTTGCTTGTAGTCAATAAACAGTATATGTAGATCTATTCCGTGCTCGTAACTCTTTTCGACGATTTGCGTTACAATGTGTATTGCATCTATTGTTGACTTACCTTCTCTGAATCCATGTTGGTATTCACCTATTTTTGTTCTCGTTTCTTTTTCTGATCAAATTAGTTAATATTTTGTACATTGTATTTAATAGCGTGATTCCCCTGTAGTTAGTGCATAGGAGTATTTAGTTTCCTGTAATATTGCAACTACATATTTTAGTTTTAATGGCACTAGTACGTCAAAATAGCAGCTGTAATTAAATAAGTACAGTGGGCGCTACTGGGTTAATATATAGTGGAATATCAGAAGACAAAAGATCAACTGAAGGTGTAGGGTTGTATAATAAAAGACGGGAAAACAGATATACGTCCGAAACGCACGGTCCGAGAGAATATTACCGTTATATAACTAGACAATCCTTTCTTAAACAATGATATTACTATAGAAATGAATGGCAACAAGTGAAGCCGTAGTAAAAATACAATACTAACCACAATAAAAACGTTTGTAACATAAGCCACAAGAGGAGAAATATACATTGCAGAGGATCAATAGTAGGGTCGGAATAAAAGACGAAATACATATACACTAGACGTATAGGACCATCTGGTCCTATATGTTGGAAAGATTAGAAATCTCGGAAGGAGTATTTGCTGAGGATTTGGTGTTAATTTCAAAAACTGAAAAAGAACTTCAGAATAATTAAGAAATATGAAAAGAATTGCTTGCCAAATATTATTTTGGAGCCAGAGTATAAAACTTGGTAGGTAATGTTGGGCTCAATAATTATTTTGGTGTTCATTTAAAATATAGCATATTAAAAATATCTCCATAAATCGTCAGAGCGACAAATTCTTCCTTTAATCCTTTTATATTTAAAAAAAAATAAGGGATTTAAAATATTAACTTTAGTGCAATTTTATAGCCCTTGAAATTACCTTTTAAATGGTTTTTACCTGATATAAAAATTAAGGAAGTAATTATAAAAAAATAACATTCTTTTGTAAACATTTTTTGAGCATAAATTTTGATGCTATCAACTACATCATGAGCTCATTTGGTAGATATTTCTGAGTACTTTGACAAGTGTTAAGTAAATATGTTATAAAATTTATCGTTTTCCTATTATTTAAGCTTAAATACTTAAATATGAGTACTCGCAAAAAATATATATATACAGGGTGTCCCGAAAAGATTGGTCATAAATTATACCACCCCTAATAGCACACGACGTCCAATGGACGTCCAAAATAGGTCCATTTTTGGTCCTAACGTCCATGGACTATAAATGGACGTCCTTTGGACGTCCCATGTTGGACGTCCTTCGGAAGGAATAAATATGGACGTCCTTTGGACGTCCGACGTTGGACGTCCTTCGGACGGAATAAAAATGGACGTCCTTTGGACGTCCGACGTTGGACGTCCTTCGGAAGGAATAAATATGGACGTCCTTTGGACGTCCGACGTTGGACGTCCTTCGGACGGAATAAAAATGGACGTCCTTTGGACGTCCTTCGGAAGGAATAAATATGGACGTCCGACGTTGGACGTCCTTCGGAAGGAATAAATATGGACGTCCTTTGGACGTCCGACGTTGGACATTCTTCGGACGGAATAAAAATGGACGTCCGACGTTGGACGTCCTTCGGATGGAACAAATATGGACGTATATATACTGGACGAAATACGGACAATTCCCTAATAGCACACGACGTCATTTGGACGTCCAAAATAGGTCCATTTTTGGTCCTAACGTCCATGGACTATAAACGGACGTCCCATGTTGGACGTCCTTCGGAAGGAATAAATATGGACGTCCTTCGGACGGAATAAATATGGACGTCCTTTGGACGTCCGACTTTGGACGTCCATACTGGACGAAATACGGACGTTTTATGAACGCTTATTTGGACACATTATACCAATTACGAGATCAAATAGCAAAATAATTCAATAAAATATTAACTTGCGTTAACTTTACGTTAATGAAATACAGTCAAACCTGTCACTAACGGCCACTAAAATGAAAGAACTATTGGCCGATATAGAAAAGTGGTCGTTATTGCCAGTTTTTGTAGCCTAGATATACAGTACAACCTGTGTTACTGGCCACCTGTACTAACGGCCAGTTTAAAAATTCCCCAAACCAATTATATCTAGACTACAAAAACTGGCAATACCGGTCACCTTTCTATATCGGCCAATAGCTTTTTCATTTTTAGCGGCCGTTACTGACAGGTTTTACTGTAATTAGTGTGGGGAATTTTTAAACTGGCCGTTAGTACAGGTGGCCGGTGTTGGCAGGGGGCCGGTAACACAAGTTTTACTGTAGTTTAAATCGATTAGATCGAAAGATTAAATCTTAATTCAAAATTGTATATTAAATTATTACAATTATAAAACTATATAGTTTAATATCCAAAACATGTTTTGATTTCATGTAATGTAATGAAAATCTTATTTGTAAATTATTGGTTACAATGTTTAACAACAGGAAATATTCAAGAATAAATAAAATAAAAGTTTCCCCTAACAACAAAACATTCCAGGAATTCTACTATCAAAGTTCTATTCCGTGAACATCTGATTAAATTATGGCTGGAAAGTTACCACAAGATATTCTATGAAAAGAGTACAATGTCCTCCTGGAGGGGTAAAATTTTCCATACTCTAAAGAGAGGCCATTTACTATTCAATTTGCGTTCATTTTCAAATTTGCCGCGCGAGTATCTATGTAGCGTCGCGTGGTCATTGGTCATCAAGTCATCAATTATTTCATTTTCATCATAAGATAACCTAAAAATTTAGTAAAAATTTTGATTGGAAAAAAATGCATCGATAAGGGGGTGAAAAATGGAAATTAGTGGCTTTTTTTGCTGTACTCAACTGTACTGTTTAGTATGCTAGTTTTGGCTATATCTCTTAAACAATTATGTAAGTATTATAAAATCCGTTTTCAATTTTCTTTATGAAACGAATCATTTATGCATGTATTACCTGTAAATATTTTGATTTTTAATTGTAAAGAATAGAAAAATTACCGTTCATTTTAATTTTTTTTAGAATCAGCTGAAAGTGGTCTACAAAAAACCAGATATAACCAAAATAAAGATATAAAAAGTGTATTGGCTAATTGGAAGAAACAACATTGTCCATGCATAATAAGTTATTACTTTATAAACAAATATTAATACCTAGGAATGGAACCTGGATATAATCATCAAGAAGATAGCAGGAATCCCGACAAACAACTTAAATAAGTACAAGAATATTGAGGAAATCCTCCTCGATACTACTGGGCAAACTAGAAGATTGAAGAGGACAAAGCCTTTTGAACTAGTTTGAGTGATAGGTGATAGTGAAAAGCAGAGCATAGTGCGTGATGTGGCTGTGTATGTTAGAATAGTGCACGATCTTGTTAGATTAGATAAGAGACGCTATCGGGTAAGCTCTTCATTTTAAGAAACATTAGTAATTTAGGTTAAATTAAAATTGCTCATTGGTCAGTTATGACCAGATTGCTTTTTTTATGTTTGGCAAAAAGGGCGTAAGTCAGAATTGCACATTGCTAATGTTTTGATGATTTCTGGACCAGCAAAAAACTGTTGTAGACGTAAACTGTATGTACCAATAAAAAGAGCCGATTTTTCTGGTCCAGAAATCATCAAAACATTATCGATGTGCATTTCTGACTTAAGCCCTTTTTCCCAAACATCAGAGAATTGTAATGTACAAATTCTCCTATCTGATTTTTCATGAATTTTGTAGGAGACGAAAAACCATTTTTAGGATCATCTCCTGCTTTCACATGTAAATTTTGACATGTCTTGTAGTAAATAGATAGTTGAATTTACTACAAAACATGTCAAAAAATATATGAAAACAGGAGGTAACCATAAAAAAGTTTTTAGTCTCTCTTACAAAACTCATGAAAAAACAAATCGGAGGTATGTCACATCAGTGACTATATCCAGGGAATGTCTAAAAAATATACTTTGATGTCCCAAGAACCAAATATAACCTTTATATATATACAGGGTGTAACAAAAATACAGGTCATAAATTTAATCACATATCCTGGGACCAAAAATAGTTTGATTGGACCTAACTTACCTTAGTACAAATGTGCACAAAAGAAAAGTTACAGCCCTTTGAAGTTATATATTAATAGCACCAAGGGCCTTAGAGGCCCATGGCTTGAAAAGTTTGTTTTTTCTTCATTTTCACGTTTCTTTATGTACTGAGATCTTCTCTGGCTTGATATGTGATTTTTCTCCATTCCTTCCTCTTATTCATTTTTCTTTTCTGACCCTGTAACACCATTCTTTCCAAATCTTTTTCGACCTCTTGCTTCCATCTATTTTCCGGTCTTCCTCTTCTCTTTCTTGAAGCTATAGTGTAGTTTAGTACCCTTTTCGGAGTCCTCGTTTTTGGCATCCTTTCAATGTGACCTCGTGATCTAAGTCTCTGTGCCTTTATCACTCATTTGAAGTTACAAAATGAAAAGTGATTTTTTCCAATGTATCGAAAACAATGTGCTTTTGTGCACGTTTCAATTTAATTATTATTGTAGTACCTACCATTTAAACAACGTTTTAAAAACTTTTTTGCCTCTTATTGCTTTTTCGAAAAGTCAATTTTTATCGAAATATTGTGAATATTTGTCAAATCCACCACATATTTGTATATGGTTAAGTACGATTATGGAGACTTGGTAATAATATGCAAACTTATTTATGCTTTACATTTTTAGGTATATTTTGAACCATATTAAAAAAGAAGCCAGACTCGATAAAACGTGCCTTATCGAAAAAATACAAAGAGGCAAAAAAGTTTTGAAAACACTCTGTTTAACTAATGGTACCTCAGTAATAGTTTAATTGGAACATACAACATTTGGGGGGTTTAAAGGAACAAAACCCCCATAAAATTTTTACGTGGACATATTAAAAAAGAAGTCGCAACTCGATAAAAACTGCCTTATCTGAAAAATACTAAGAAACAAAAATATTGAATTTAACTAATGGTACCACAATAATAAAATTGAATTGGAACATACACAAAAGTTTGGGAGGATTTAAGGGATCAAAACCCCCATAAAATTTTTATGGGGTGCACAAATTTCACCATAATTTTTCTTTAAGATATTCCTGCCATAATAATGCCACATGTCACATGTCCATTTTCAATAAAAAATCGCTAATAGTTTTCGATATAATCGAAAAAATCCATTTTCATTTTGTAATTTCAAAGGGCTGTAACTTTTTATGTGCATATTTGTACAAGGTAAGTTAGGTTCATTTGAACTATTTTTGGTCCCAGAATAATGTGATTTAATTTATGACCTGTATTGTTGTTACACCCTGTATATACAGCCCATTACGCACCACCTTAAAAATTGGGCATTTTTGATGTCTCGAATTTCCTAAACCTGTTGTTGCATCTAAGTGATTTTTTTTATAATATTCTAGCCTAGGCCCTAGAATATGTTACCTCCTTATGCTTGTCATGCACAGGGAGCTATACTGTAATATATATTATATCACATTACTATAGAGAGCGATATGATATAATATACATATATTACAGCATGACAAGCTTAAGGAGGTAACCTATAGCCTAGGCTATAATATTATAAAAACATCACTTAGATGGGACAACAGGTTTAGGAAATACGTGACATCAAATATACCCCATATTTAAGGTGGTGCGTTAATTTCTTGGAGAAGTGTATTGTAATTTAATGTAAATACTGTAATATCCAATAATTGTAATTTGATATAAGATGAAATATAAGTTCCTTAAAAAATATATTTTTTATTTCCCACAATACATTCTCCACAGGTCTAAATATCGTCGCTAGACGTCCACCGAATGACCTTCCAGGACGTTAGATGGATGTTCAGCAGCAAGACATTGGACCAAACTGGGACATCCTATGAATGCCCAAATGACGTCCACCGAACGTCCCCTCCGACGTTAGGTGGACCTCCATTGGACGTTTAACAACTTGGCCTTTGGACCAAAATTGGACGTCCTGTTAAGGTCCAATTCACGTCCCCTAGGACGTCCGATTAAGGTCCAATTCACGTCCCCTAGGACGTCCGATTAAGGTCCAATTTACGTCCGATTAAGGTACAATTTACGTCCGCTTAAGGTCCCATTTACGTCCGATTAAAGTCCAATTTACGTCCGATTAAGGTCCAATTTACGTCCGATTAAGGTCCAATTTACGTCCGATTAAGGTCCAATTTACGTCCGATTAAGGTCAAATTTACGTCCTATTAAGGTCCAATTTATGTCCGATTAAGGTCCAATTTACGTCCGATTAAGGTCCAATTTACGTCCGATTAAGGTCCAATTTACGTCCCCTAGGACGTCCGATTAAGGTCCAATTTATGTCCGATTAAGGTCCAATTTACGTCCGATTAAGGTCCAATTTACGTCCCCTAGGACGTCCGATTAAGGTCCAATTTGCGTCCGATTAAGTTCCAATATACGTCCCCTCGGACATTAGATGGACGTCCAATGGACGTTCGGTAGCGCGACATTTGGACCAAAATAGGACGTATAAAGGACGTTCCTCGGACGAAAACGGACGTCCAAAGGACGTCCCTAAAGTCCGTGAAGGACGTCCATTGGACGTCCTTGTGCTATTAGGGACAGATTCTGGGGTCAAAAATAGGTTGCTTGAACCTCACTTACCTATATACAATAGTGCACACAAAAAAAGTTACAGCCCTTTGAAGTTAAGAAATGAAAATCAATTTTTTTCATATATCGAAAACTCTTAAAATTTTTTCATTGAAAATGGACATGTGGCATTCTTATGGAAGCAGCATCTTAAATAAAAATTAAAGTGAAATTTGTGTACCCCGTAAAAAATTTATGGGGGTTTTGTTCCCTTAAATCCCCCTAAACTTTTGTGTACGTTCCAATTTAATTATTAGTGTGGCACCATTAGTGAAACACACTATTTTTAAAACATTGTTGCCTCTTAGGACTTTTTCGATAAACCAGTGTTTATCGAGATTTTTGAATATTCATCGAATCCCCCACATATTTTTATATGGTTAAGTACGATTATAGAGACCTGTTAATAATCTGAAAATGTATTTATAATTTACATTTTTAGGTATATTTTGAAAAAGAAGCCACATCTCGATAAAAGGTGACTTATCAAAACAAGACTAAGAGGCAAAAAAGTTTTAAAAACATTTGGGGGGTATAAAGGAACAAAACTCCCATAAAATTTTGATGTAAATATATTAAAAAAGAAGCCGCACCTCGATAAAAAATCGCATATCGAAAAAATACATAGAGGCAAAAAAGTTTTAAAAATGTTGTGTTTAACTAATGGTACCACAACAACGAATTAATTGGAACGTACACAAAAGTTTGGGGTGGTTTAAGGGATCAAAACCCCCATAAAATTATTATGGGGTGGACAAATCTCACTATAATTTTGTTTCAAAATTATCCTGCCATAAGAATGATACATGTCCATTTTCAATAAAAAAATCTAGAATAGTTTTCGATATATTGAAAAAAATCGATTTTCATTTTGGAACTTCAAAGGGTTGTAACTTTTTTTATGAGCACATTTGTACGAAGGTAAGTTAGGTTCAATCGGACTATTTTTGACTCCAGAATGTGTGGTATAATTTATGACCAATCTTTTCGGGACACCCTGTATACATTCACAACTCACTTTGAATTAATATTATAAGATTTTTAAGTAAGGATTGTTTGATTTTGTATTAGCTTCAATTTTGATAATAATAACTTTTTTGTAAAAACATATGAGGCCCTTAGAACACAAGGGGTGTAAGTGACAACTTTAGGAAATTGGGTTAAATACAAAAATGGACTCCCAAACACATAGAAAACATGGGGGCTTCAAACTGTGTACAAAAACTAACAATGATCAAAAATGACATGTGATTGAAAACATGCTAAGTAGTACAATTGATTATAAACTACTCATATATACCTCACTCTAAGGTAAAAACGAATTCAGTGTTAAACTCCTCCCAATTACACCTCTTTGCCCCTCAAGCCTAAGTACTACCTGACTCTATGGTGGCGACATTGAAATCTTTGCCAAGATTGAAAAATAAATTTGAGTTGCCTGCTCCGGCCATTGTCTATTAGTGCAATAGACGACAATATAAGGGTGGCATTCAGCATTTTCACAAATCATTTTAACGTGCTTTTAATCTCTATTATGGAATTCCGATTTTACTTCAGAAAAAACGCTAAAAATTGATTAATGTAAACAGTAGAGGTTTTCTAAAAAGTATTTATTTATCAATACACTACAAACGAATAACAAAATATAAAATACATAATTAAATTAGCAGTGATAAATTACATGTCATGTAAATTACTTTTTTGTAACTTTTCAAACAAATTAATTTCCAGAATTGATGCAAACTAAAATATTTCAAGCTAATATACATAATTTTACTTCCATATTTAGTCCATTCACTCACGGTAAAACATTGCAAAACCACCTAATTTTAAAGAATCGCTTGGATTGACATGAAATTTGGCTTGCGCCTAGAAGATGTCAAAGAAAAAAATTATGTATCGATGTGTGCTTTTGCCCTATGGTTCAGTATCACCCCTTGTCGGGAGTGAAAAAATATATGTTCAAGATAAGTTCAGAAGTGCCTAATATCACTAATTCTACGCAACTTTTGTTCTATAGAGTTTTTTCACTAAGTCAAATACTTTTCGAGTTATTGAAAAATAGGTTCTTATTCGTCAAATTCCATGTTGAATATTTCAACGTGAAATAATAAAAAAAAATGAAGCATTTTTCGTGGAAAACTCATTACAACTTTTTTGAAAGTGTTTAAAAAAGGTTTATTTTTATTATTTTTGTTTTCTAGCATCAAAAGTAAGCAAGTTACTATCAAAATAAATTTGGTCCCTATTTTTTTTTGTTAAAAAATCGTGAAGATCACCCCCTAATTAGCATCCCAAATACAGGTGGGAGAACGAGGTGAAAAAGAACATCAAAACAAGAAAGCTGGAATATTTAGGCCACATTACCAGAGGTGCGAAATATGAGATATTAAGGCTCATAATGCAAGGTAAAATTAAGGGTAAAAGATCCATAGGCAGAAGAAGAATTTACTGGCTAAGAAACTTAAGAGAGTGGTATAGTTGCAGCTCAGTAGATCTTTTCAGCCGCAGCCGCCAATAAGGTACGGATAGCTGTGATGATGGCCAACCTTCGATTGGAGAAGGAACTTCGACAAGAAGAAGATATAAATTTTGTTCTGATAGTAACACTGTACTACAAAAAATTGACAATTTATCTAGAAATGGCAATATAGAAGTCAATTATATTCTGTGCAAAATAAGAAATTTTATAGATGTGAACTAAAATCAATATGATCTATTGTTCGATCGCATACTTTTTACATTTAAAAATTTTCTGAGGACTTTCTGGAATTACGTCATCGAAGTTTTAAAAGCAAGTAGTGGTGAGTACCAAATACAATCGATTATTATTTTTCTTTGACAAAATACCACAAATTACCAACGTTAAAAATGAATAATGTAAATACATATCTTGATAAAATGACAGGGAATTTCCAACATATAATTAGTTGAGATCCATCTGTCTAGAAACAATCGGTAAAGGCTGAATTAAACAGACAGGATTAGAAAGTTGAAAAAATCACTAATTAGATCATATATTTCAAAACAAAGTAAATAAGTATATTTGAATGTTAATTCTTTTCAAACTAAGATTGTAAAATTAAAATTTTAGGAAAAAAGATATTTATTATTTCTTTTTCTCAAGAAGTACTTTTATTGTTGACAATATCCAAACCTTTTATTATTAAAAGTCGAGAACAATTAAAAACCACGTTCACATTTATATGAAACTGCTTTAAAAATGAAGGTATATTACTCTTGAGAAGAATTAATATTTTTTAACAAACTTGGTATACGACTCATAATATTTGACATCTGATTCTTTCATTTTGAGTTTTAGAACATGTAAGTTTTTATCAAGAATACATCTTATTAAGAAAGATATATTATAATTTGTTTCATCGTTTCTTTCAAAATATCCCGCGTTAACACAGTTATGCGTTACAGAGGCCATTTTATCTAAAATGTGAGTCCTTTTTTATATAAAATTCCGCTATAACTTGTCACAGATAATACACCTATAGGGAAGTTCGGCCTTGACACTACTCCTACCTCTCGCAAGTCAGAGAGAGAATGAGAAATCTCGATACGGTTTTCGAGTAGCGCCATCTAGTTGTTGATACGTCTTTCGGTTACCACGAGGTGAGCTATCTATGGTTAGTTTATATTCAATGGTAGTACCATGATACTACGACAACCAGAGATAAAGCCGCGCGCATGAATAAGCATGTCTCTCTTTCTTCTACGCCTACGTCACTGACCGACAAACGCCAGGTCAAATGTTCGATTTTTAACTTGGGTTTGTTATTTTTATGCAGTTTGCGAAAGTTTTCGGAAAGCATAAAGCTATTTTTTAGGGATAAAATTCTTAAATATAATTAGAAAGTCATTACTGCCCTTTCAGCATGGTATTATTGTTAGTATTAAATCTTTGCGACTACTCTTTCTAGATTTAAAAAAGATTTCAACATCAATTATATAACAACATATAATTTAAATCAAGATTGCTTAGGACTATTCTCAGTAATACGTGCGATTGGAGCTTTACATGATCATCCGTCTCCTTTGCAATTTAAATACCGTCTTCGTAATTTTATTATGGGTCGGAACGATGAAGTTATTTCACTCTCAGCTAATGTAAGTAGGTAACGTACCAGAAACAACAAACATGTCGCTTCAAAACATGAAAGCAGGAAGCTCTTTGAATCTTGATTGTTACAACAATGACGTAGTAGATTCAGTGATGATAACCGAACCACTCTTTAGTCAATTAAATCTTCCAGTAACTTCAGAAAATGAAAACCATCAAACATATTTTGAAATGGAAGAGTTGTATCATGATGGACTAGAAAATTTAGCTGGTTTCATAGCTTTCAAGCTACGACATAAAGAGAGTTTGGGCAGTTCTACAAATAGTAACACTTCTTCCTTGTGGGTAAATCATCTCTCAAAAGGGGGTTTGGTGAAGCCTTCAGAAATATTACTTACGAACTGTCGTGAACTAGAAAATATTTTTTGCCAATTCAATGAGGACACTATTAGAGTTGGCATCAAAAATTATCAAAAATTTTTATTGGAAAGATCAGTTCATGTTAAAATATCTGGTGATGTGAAAAAACTATTTTTTAGATGTCGGATGTATTTTCGAATGCCAGTTTTGAACCAAAAGTTGAAAGAAACGTCTAAAATACAAAAAAAATTGCAAAAATCGTTAAGTAAAATGAATCAAATGTAATATTGTTTTTTTTTGGGCCGAGGGATGTGCTCTTTTTCTAGTCGGCGTAAAGCTGAGCGGGAAAAGAACTAATCTCAGGGGATGAGTTTTGCTTGGAGAGTCTTAGGACTTTGCACCTCCTTAAACCATCCCAAGACCGCTGGGTACTCCCAACATTGATTGGGGGTGTGTAATCTTTGATTGCACCCTTCTCGTAGTGGCTCTGTTGAAACTAAACTTAGCGGATCTAGACTACATAGATAGTCGATAAACAATCCCTGCGGTAATATGCAGATAGATAAGGTTATACCTGGAGAAAAGGATAGTCATATCAACTCTAGTTAAAGCAACCATCAAAGCAAGAGTAGGTGGAGGCTGTCCACAAGCAGGAGTTCTGTTACCTCTACTTTGAGCCACCTTGGTAGATGATCTCAAAAATCTCTCCACAGAAGACTTTTTTGTCTAGGATACACTGATGATATATCAATCGTCATCAGGGGCAGGTTTGCCCAGCTGGTGTCTGGGAGAATATAAGCAGCCCCAAATATAGTTGACGACCGGTGTAAATAAGAGAGACTGATAGTCAATGCTCAGAAAACAAATCGCCAACTGCACCCAAAGGACAGCACTAGAAGTCTTAAAACGACCGGTGCTGGAAAGAACAGAGATTTCATTTGCCAAAAAAACAAAATACCTTGGGGTTTATACTGATCATAGGCTGAAATGGAATACATACTCACATCCTGAAAACCACACAGAAAGATACTATGTCCTTGGGTAAATGTAGAAGAATGTGCGGTGAGAATTGGGGCTTATTGGACCTTTTAAAAAGGGTCAGACTAAAGAATGTAATCTAGAATTAGAGGACCACAATAGATCTGAAAAGGTAGCAGTGGAATAGGCTAAACGGCAACCTCTTTAAATCCATCTAAATCTATCTACTTAATTTTGTTTTTGTAATTTTAATAGTTTTTTGAAACTATTTTTTTTATTATTTGTTAATAAACCATCTTTTATTTGACGCGGTTTATTTAAAGTTTTCTGCATGTCAAGCGAAACCTCTTAAATTTTTGCAGTGAAAAAAACTATTACGTTTTTTAGTACAGTACCTACATAATATTGTTTATTTTTTATTTATTATACGGGATAACCCCATTAACAGAAAAATTACAGTTAAATATTAATACATTTCCAAAAGGTAATAATAAATTCAATGTGTTAAATATGACTTACAGTAGGAAAAATGAAAGAATACCCATGAACGAACATATAAAACACGCTGTATTTTCCTGTCACCGTGTCACACAAAAAATTGGCCAGCGCAAGTACATGTAATAATTATTGTTACATGTACTTGCACTGGACAATTTTCTTTGTGACACAGTGACAGGAAAATACAGTGTGTTTTATATGTTCGTTCATGGGTATTCTTTCATTTTTCCGACTGTAATTAATCTAAAAAATAGAGAATTAGAAAAGTATAAAAACACTGAAAAATTTCATATGTCACAAAAATTAATATATAACATAAATATTGACTACAAAAAAATATACAACATACAAACATAACACTTAAGAGTATAAAAATAACATCACAATAACATCACAGAGCAAGAGATCTTTTTAATTGATTTAGAGTTATATTAAATAAATCAAGTTCGTAATTATTTAACAATCCCATATACCTATCAAGTGGGTTGTGAACGCCATACAATGTTCTATGGAAAGGTATTTTAAACATATTATGGTAACGGAGAGCTTGATAAGGAACATTAAAATTAATCTGACTTAAAAGATTGGGAGAATCTATAAGTCCATTTATGATCCTAAAAATGAAAACAGCACCTGCTATGTCACGGCGTACCTTAAGTGGAGGTAGGGACAACTGTTGTTCAAGAAAAGAATAATCGTGATTGACAATGATAGTTTGTGTATAGTAAGCACATGATCTCAAGAATCTATGTTGTATTCTCTCGATAGTATCAATATGAGTCTGGAAATAGGGTGACCAAACCACAGAACTGTACTCCAAGAGGGACCTTACTAAGCTACAGTAAACAAGCCTAGTAGATTCAATAGAGAAGAATTTGCAATTTCTTGTAACAAATCCCAAAAGTTTAGCTGCCTTCACAGATACAGCATTTATATGCTCCACAAAAGAAAGCTTCTCATCCAAAACAACACCCAAATCCCTAACGGAAGATACATATTCAAGTGGCTGATTATTAATGATGTAATCTGTTTCAATTCTACTGACTTTCCGAAAGAAGCTTATAAACAATCCCTGCGGTAATATGCAGATAGATAAGGTTATACCTGGAGAAAAGGATAGTCATATCAACTCTAGTTAAAGCAACCATCAAAGCAAGAGTAGGTGGAGGCTGTCCACAAGCAGGAGTTCTGTTACCTCTACTTTGAGCCACCTTGGTAGACGATCTCAAAAATCTCTCCACAGAAGACTTTTTTGTCTAGGATACACTGATGATATATCAATCGTCATCAGGGGCAGGTTTGCCCAGCTGGTGTCTGGGAGAATATAAGCAGCCCCAAATATAGTTGACGACCGGTGTAAATAAGAGAGACTGATAGTCAATGCTCAGAAAACAAATCGCCAACTGCACCCAAAGGACAGCACTAGAAGTCTTAAAACGACCGGTGCTGGAAAGAACAGAGATTTCATTTGCCAAAAAAACAAAATACCTTGGGGTTTATACTGATCATAGGCTGAAATGGAATACATACTCACATCCTGAAAACCACACAGAAAGCTACTATGTCCTTGGGTAAATGTAGAAGAATGTGCGGTGAGAATTGGGGCTTATTGGACCTTTTAAAAAGGGTCAGACTAAAGAATGTAATCTAGAATTAGAGGACCACAATAGATCTGAAAAGGTAGCAGTGGAATAGGCTAAACGGCCACCTCTTTAAATCCATCTAAATCTATCTACTTAATTTTGTTTTTGTAATTTTAATAGTTTTTTGAAACTATTTTTTTTATTATTTGTTAATAAACCATCTTTTATTTGACGCGGTTTATTTAAAGTTTTCTGCATGTCAAGCGAAACCTCTTAAATTTTTGCAGTGAAAAAAACTATTACGTTTTTTAGTACAGTACCTACATAATATTGTATTATGTTACTGGTATGATTATAACAATTCAACAAAGTGTAAATTAAACAGTGTAACAGAACAGACGAACGGCAATTTCAGTTATTTAATAACACGAGAATGTATAAAACCGTATAAAACTCTATGCTTTCCCATAAGTCTCCGTACAAGTTTGTCGGGTGTTGACGTCATGCGCGCACCGGTTAAAAGTTGTTCTCGAAGTGGCTTTATCTCTGGTTGTCGTAGTATCATGGGTAGTACCTACCTAGATTTTTTAATGTCTAGAAATTTGAACAAGATTTTCTCAAAACTTGGCACTTACACCCGTTGTGTTCTAAATGACTCTTGAAATATTTATGATAAAGCATGCATTTTCACGAAAAATTAAAATCTTTGATCTTTAATAACTTTGTAATCAGGCGAGAGGAAGATGCCATAGTCAGAAAAGCTTTTGATCCATGAGGGCCGATAGGACAACGATCAAGAGGAATACCGAGACTTCAGTACAAAGACAACTTAGGAAATGATCTAAAATTCATTGGAATTAGAGCACGGAGAAGAGTTGCCAGAGACAGGGGCGAATGGAGGATTGTTCTGAAGAAGCCTTTGGCTCATAAAGAGCTGTAACTCCACTGATGATGATGATCTTTAATAACTCGAAAAAGTATTGATTTATTTTAATAACAATTCTTTTTTAAAATTTGTGCCTCTAAATGTTGCGCTATTTTTAATACAATAATTTTCACCCCCGAGAAGGGGTGGCAACATCCAGGATAAAAGCGCAAGTTGGCGTCATGTCACTTTTTTTATGTATTCAACTACTCACCAATTTTCATGCAAATCAATGCAGCTTCAACGAAGTTGGAGGTAATAGCCCATATCCACCTTCAGTGACTGCACTACCTTTTTATGTATGATTTATGTCCATTTATTTCCAAAGAAATTTCAATCTCTGCTACTATTTTAACTTCTATGAATTAAAGCACAGCCTCCTACATTTACAAGCCATGAAGAAACTTAATTTAACGCTGTAATCACTATTGTCACTGAAAATTGTACCGTTTTATGGACAAAGCTAACAAAAAAGTGAAATAATATAAAAATGTAAACCAACAGAACAAAACAATCTTAAATTAGTAAAATTAAAAAAGTAGCCATGATCAGGTCTTTCAGGAAAAATGTTTATATAGATGCTCGTGAATCCAACAAGCAGTTTCTAAAATATATATAGAGGAAAGCCTCAAAATTTCGCGATTTTTTAAGTAGGTCTTGCAATGATTTGTTTTTTGATATCAAATAGATAACGAATTGCCCTTTTTTGCAATTTAAAAGTAGTATCAAATTGGGCAGCTGTACTAGAACCCCAAAAATGATGCCCATATTGAAGATGATACTTAAAAACAATGATAAATATGCCATTTTTGTAGATGATAAATTTATTTCCTTTGAAACAGATCTTATTGCAAAGCAAGTTTCTTACTTAAGGAAGGCTAGTTACCGAGGTTAGTTTCTTTCTAGAGAATCAGTATGCAAGGACCATTTTACGATTATTGTCGATAAGAATACCTATTGTGCGTCCCACCTTGACTTTACAGTACAGGTTCTTATGACCAACAGTGATGCCAAATTTTATCAGAAACAGGTTTTAAGCAATCATACTTTTTTCTATAGAATAACTATTAATAACTTAGGAATTAATATTATTGACATTTTGTGGCTGTCAGGGGTTCTAAAACATTTTTTTTTTCGACAAATACCTTTATGTGAACAAAATAAAAATAATTTTGTATAAAACATTTATACAATAATGTATTTAAGCGCATAAATATGTTAAACCTTAGTAAATACGTAGGTACCTACAGAAATAATTAAAATACATTTAAACTATTTATATTTTAGCTTCTTTCTATAATCCCGTCTTCCTCACTTTCACTCCCACTGTCGTAGGGTGTAAACACATTAAAATGACATTAATTTCATCTTGGAAATCAGTCATTAAGAATAACAATAAACTGCAATTAGGATCCAAATAAGCAATGAGTTACTAAATACAATGTTATCAGTAATAATTTTAAGTTTATTTAATATTCTTTGTTATAATTTAATTTAGGTGAACTGACCATCAACAATTATTATACTTTATTTATTCTCAACTGTAGGACCTGGTAGGACAATATAAAACTTTACTTAAACTTGACTGACAATCTGTTTATATTTTTCTTGACATTACTTCAGAACTGTCTATACTGTCAATACATAAATTAACAACCATAGAACAACATACACTTTTAATGTTGAATATTCTAACATTCTCAACCAAAAATAGTTATTACGCATATCGATTATAAAATTGCTGATTACTTTTCGAAAATGACTATCACTCACAAAAAAAAAACAATGAAAAATATTGTTTTACTTGACTGTAACGGGTTAGTTTCAATTTAACATTTTTAGGGATCTACATTTTTAGGACCTTGGTAATGTCCGATTGAAAATTCTTTTGAAGAAAATCGGCATCGCCGCGCTAAAAACTCCCATAAGGATTGTATTGCCGTATGTTCGTGTACTGTAAAGTCAAGGTGGGACAGACAATAGTAAATTTTACAAAGTTTACGATACTGATTTGAAACATTATATTGAGAGATAACAATCAGTCTGAATGCCACTGTTGGACTTGACTAAAAATGACTATTATTTTGTTAATGTTCTTTTTTTGGGTACAGTTTCAACAGTTCCTTTTATTTTTTTATTTTTACGTTTACCTATCTGCTTTTTCTGTATGCTCACTATTGTTTTCATTTTTAATAAAATTATTTAAAATTATATTACTTAAGATTTTTGATGCAACAAGATAAATATATTTTGCGCTTTGTTCACAAATACATTTTTTTATAAAGTTTACATAATACTGATCACTTTCAAGACTTGCCATAGCAATGTTTTATGATCTATCTTGTGCTTACAGGCCCTTCCAACTTCAGAATGCTAGTGTAATTACTTTGGCATCAAGGTAATGTCTCGGCATCTATAAATGAAAAAAAAAAAAAAATAAAACATTAGTTAAGCTTTCGTGGCATTTCGACTAATACGATATTAAGGTGGTATGACACAATGTTAAAATTTATATAGTTTTTAGGTACAGTTACCGTCACTATTTCAAAACCAATCTTCAACTTAGGGGTATGTACGTGAACTGTAGACTTTCTATTTTAATAGTATCTAGTTAAAATTTCCAAAGAAAGCAGTATATTTTTTATAACTGTACTTAAAGGAGTCCATGTTATAACTTACTTAGTAACTTGCTATAAAAATTCGTTTTGCATAATAATTTTTGAACTTGGGTGGAAAATAACTACCAGAAACGATTAACTATGCAAAAAGCTTTATTTTAAACAAAATTTCATTGTCCATACTGCCATAATTTTTAAATTAACTGTACCTAAAAGTTCAATCTGGGGATTTTGTTGAAATTACAGCAATAAGTTGGCATTTTTCTAGTGATAAATTAGTTCCGCTGTCACTTCATAGATGAGAAGATGAGTTCACGTGTCATTTAGTAGATGGCAGCAGTGATGTATTAAATGGAGACAGATGCGCGTTTGCCGGATTTTAAGAAAATCTACAAACAATTGAAAACGAGTTTTGTAACCATGGAAATACGATGAATCACGCGGTTTTGTTTAGAAAAGTGGCCCCACCCCCTCCCAGTACGCATTTTGGACCTTGTTTGACTTTCACTTTCAATCATGATTGTATAACGTCACAGTGTCTTAACAATACAAATATACATTTTTTATGCTTGAAACCGTGACGTTATACGAATGGTTGAAAGTTAAACGAGGTTCAAAATGACTCAAAGTGTTTACTGGGGGATTATACTAGTTTTGACATAATACATAAATAACATAAGTAAGCTCTAGTATGTTAGGTGGGGCGGATCTAAAAACAATTTCAGTTTTATTAACTTTCTGGCAAATTTAATTTTTATAGGGCCGCAATAAATAATGCATTGTTCGGATACAATTAGCGTCTCTTTGTAAAGACGATGACGTCGACATTTTTACACACATTACACATGCCAATGGCCATTAGTATTTGTTGAGGCATTATCCTAATAAAAAAATTGTAGACAAAACAATATTGTATAATCATTGATTAATTTATGTCAAATATTTCCGTAAGTGAAAAAAAATATTGAAATTTACTGGAGTAATAATTAGATAAACCGATATGCAGACGATACAGTTGTGGTTGCTAGCAGTATCGACAGGCCTGTCATACCCGGGTACCTACAAAGAGCGAGTGAAAAAAGAGATTTTAACCATCAACATAAATAAAACAAAAATGGACACTGGTGAGCAAAACTCAAAAACCTGCCAGACAATTGAAAATAAAAAACCAATTCAACACGTAGAAGTATATGTATACCTTGGAACAGTCGTCAACTAGAAATGGGATCAAACAACCGAAATACGATGTAGAATTGAAAAGGCCAGAGCTACATTTAACATGAGAAATATATTCAATCATTGCGACATATCTGTCCCACTAAAAATACGGCTGCTAAAATGCTATGTATTTCCAGTCTTGTTGTATGGAGCAGAGACCTGGACAATAACGGAAACATTATCGAAAAGGCTAGAGGTATTCGAAATGTGGGTGTACCGACTTATCCTCAAAATGTCCTGGACGACTCACACTACCAACGTAGAGGTATTGCGCTGAGGAGAAAACAAAAATGAGAAATCTGTTTCACAATAGAAACGGAAACCTGAATACCTCGATCATATTATGAGACATGATAAATATCGTATACTGCCACTGACAATACAGAGTAAAATAGAGAGCAAATGTGGACCCAGAAGAAGAAGACACTCATGGCTTCAAAACTACGCCAATGGTTTGGACTAACGTGCCAATGTCCGCAACGGACGAGGCACATGAAGAAGAAGAAGAATTTAAAATGAGATATTCTTCTTCTCACGGTGCTTATTCGTTCCGAATGTTGGCGATCAGCATGGCTATCCTAACTTTGCATGCTGCTATTCGGAATAGTCTGTTTGTCGATGTAGGTATTGAACCAGTTTCTCAGATATATTCTTCTTCTCCCTGGTCCTCTCTTCCCAATACCTTGCCCTGAAGAATGAGTAGCGGCAATCTCTATTCATTCCTCATAACATGGCCAAGATATTCTACTTTGCGCTCTTTGATAATAATGTGTGTTAATAATCTCGCATTCCTTGCCCATTCTACGTAAGACCTCAACATTAGTCACACGACCCATCCACGAAATTCTTAAAATGCGACTGTAATACCACATCTTGAATGCCTTGAGTTTTCTTAAAGAAGTTTCGGAAAGAGTCCAGGCTTCTACTCAGTATAATAATCTAGAAAATACATAGGATCTGATAATAGAAATTTTGTTAACAAGTGGTAAATGTGACTCCTGAAACGAGACTTCATCATTATGAACGCTGATCTCGCTTTTCCTATGCGTTGTTTTATTTCACTAGAGTGGTCTCATTGACTGTTTATGTAGGTACCAAGGTATGTGTAGCTGTCCACTCTGCCAATTGGTTAACCAAAAGCCGTATATGTAATATATTTCGCTCTTAATGACTACCATTACTTTCTTTTTTTTTCGTATTGAAATTCCATGTTCACTACTTATGTCTTATATGCGCGACATTATTCTTTGCAAATCATCTAGGCTATCTGCAAAAACTACTGCGTCGTCGGCATATCTAATGTTGTTTAGATCTATCATCTAATCCAGTTTCCTCCAAGATAATTTATGAGTATGTGCAGCTTATCATGTTGTACTCTATCAAATGCCTTTTTGTAGTCGATAAAACAAATATATAGCACTTAGACAGTCAATAGAGCCTCTCGGGTGCCTAAGGGCAAGGCATTGCGGAATCAAATCTTTGTCCGTGATACTTGTTCTTCGCATTTTTTATATAGGTATTCTGCAGTATATTACTTTTAAAAATGTTTTAAGTAAGTGGTTCATTAGGCTAATTATTATTCTGCCTCGCATGTTGAAATGAGAAATGAAATGAAAATGTTAAATTTTCCGAGGAAAAAACTTTCCCTGTTGAAAAAACATTCAATATGAAAAAAGTTATTGTAGTGACCCTGTTTTTCAATTGACTTACGTATTTTACATTTATTAAAAATACTAATTTTATACTCGATCTTCATTCTGAGAATTAGCATAATTCTTTTTTGGTCATTTAGATAGGCACTTACTTGTATTTCAAATAATTGCAAATTTCATTAGTTTGAAATAAATCCTTTTGAGCAGGTAAAGAATTACGAATTGCCGTATAATACAATATTAAATAATAAACTATATCCAAATGAATGAACGTTTAGTATCTATTAATGAGAATTTCCCTAGGCAGGTAAAGAAAGGATTAACAACTGTCGTCTGTAAATACAAAGTACGATTAAGATCGAGATGTGCCGAGCCTAAGTTGCAATACATGGCATCAATGCGGTGTCGTTCAGAGAACTAAATTTAATAATAAAATATATGTACGTGCTGCCATCTATTCAAAGAACTGTTAAACGTTAGTTTAAAAATTGGCCACCTATTTTGACCATAGCGTACTAATACCCCCTTAACCTCAGAATAAACCCACAATTGTCGCCAAAACTGTGATTAAATTGCCTTAAAAATTAATTTAAAAAAATAATTAAACATTGCGTTAATAAATACCAAAGATTCTTTGTAAATACTGAGAATAAAATTCGACACACAACGTAACAATGTTATTTGTTTTTACTTAGGTACTTTGAGTTTATTTCAACCTGTAGTACAATATCAATAATATTAGTCCAATAAGATAACTTCCTAGACACATAAAAACACTTAATATTAAGTACAAAAATATAATTTACACATAGCTGCCACACATTTACAATGCACTGCAATCAGCTGGCCACATTTGAATAGGACTACCATTTGATGTTGCCAAATTTCTACTTCATGGCTTGTAAATGTAGGAGGCTGTGATTAAAGTAATCTTTAGATCATGGTTGAAAGTAACCCCTCTATTACAAATGAGAACACCATAGATTAGATCAATATAGTTTATTATAATTAAAAATCTTAACATATACACACTAGTTTACTTATATACCTAAGTATTTCGAAACACGTAGAAACCGCAGCTACATATTTGGTGTATGGTTGTTATTCCCATGAACCCCGATGTCGGAAAAATAACCAAGTTTGTCCAAAAGAGAATTTTAGAAATTATCACTTTTATTCATATAACTTAACATACAAAAATTTAAAAAAAATCCTTAACTTATTAAACTACTCAAGTTCAGGAATAGGTTCATCGTCTGAATCTCCTACTTCATCCCCTTCAATATCGTCAAAGTTAGGTTTACCAGCCCCACCTCCTAAAAAAGAAATAATAAATATATTATATTCTTTATCCTTTTACATATTGATGCTTCAGAAGTCAAACGGTGTAAGTCAAGTTCTTCCTAAAAATGACTTATGAGATGTAACACCAAAAATTACACCAACGACAAATAGCTTGTCCTTGTTTGTATTTATGAAACACTTGCTTATACTATAATCAATAAAGACGGTTTATTTATTTTGCATGGCTCCTCATTGTTCTGCAACTATTTTCACAAACATCTTATTATCTCATTTCAAACAATTATTGAGTTACACCGATTGGCTTCTGAGGCATCCAATGTGAAATATGAATCATAACAAATAAAACAAAAGAAAAATTATAAGTTATAATTTTGGAGAAAAAAAGAATACCGACAAAATAAACCAATCTTGTGTTAAACATGATGTATTTGAAAAAAATTTTATGGGTTAGTTTAGACCTAGAAAAAGAAGGTGCAAAAGAACAGCAAGAGGCAAAAACAGAAAAGGAGGACAAAACGAGAAACTACTGTGTTAAAAACACAAAATCAATCTAAAGATTCGTGTATGCATATATTTTACCAGGGTTGGCAAAAACCAAGGTTTTTTCCAAAAAACCAAAACAGGCTTTTTCCAAAAAAACCAAAAAAAAAAAGGTTTATCTGGTTTAAACCAGATTTATTTGGTACAAAGTATAATAAGTCTAAATACTTTAAAAATTAGTAAATCATTTTATAAAATAATGTAATAAACAATGAAAAAATGATTAAGGCATCTTTTTTTTTTATTTACACACACATTTGCGGCAGCTGTATTAAAAATTTTAAATAAAAACACCAGTTTAGAGGCTCAAAAATAAAAAAAAACAGGTTTTTTTATGGCTTTGGCAGACTTGTTTGTGATTGCAGATTCATAGTCATAATTTCTTATTTCATAACGTAAGTACTACAACATTATTTTTTTTTTATACAACATAATATATTATTATATTATATTTTTTTATTATATATTTTAATTTGTGGTAATCACTTTTTTTACTTCTATTTTTTTTTGTTATTTTTTTTATCGTGATTTTATTATGTTCTTTTTTATACAGGGTGTCTGCGTAACTTGGAACCATATGGGAAACTTTTTTAATATCAATTTTACGAAAAAAACTTATTCTTTATAAAAGGCTCTGCATAGTCTAAAACCTAAGATCCAATCATCAAATGTCAAATTTTGTCAACAGTATACGAGGTATGTCAAAAATAATGAATTTCGCTCAATTTCTTAGGTTTTAGACTATGCAGAGCACTTTATAAAGAATAACTTTTTTTCGTAAAATGGATATTAAAAAAGTTTCCATATGGTTCCAAGTTACGCAGACACCCTGTATATTATTTTTTTTTATTTTTAATTTTTTCAAACCAAATTAACAAATTATTCCTAGTTTACAAATTGTATTTACATAATTTAACATGTTTATAAATGAGATGAAGAATTTCCATATCATTTGTAAATATTAAAGTATTAAGGTTTATTGGGAAACAACATTTTAAATTTTTTAATTCCTTATAAAGGTCGTTTATGTTATTTATCTGTAAATGACATTCTAATATGACATGTGTTAGATCTCCGATTTTGACACAAGTACAATTGGGAGTATCTGCCAAGCCGATTCTATGCATGTATGCATGTAAGCGAGTAAGAGCATGATTTGCTCTCAGCCGATTAATGGTCTTTATAAAATAAAATGTCTATTATATTCTGTGTAAAACCATCTTCTTGAGGATATCCTAGGGTTACAATGAACAAAATTTGAGCCAGTATTACATTCTCTGTAATGCAGTTGCCAATTATTTTTAAGTTTTTGTCTGCTAAAAGTATCAGTATCTGAAGCTGGAATTAAATTTTTGTTTATTTTTTCTCCGATTATATGAGCTGATTTAGCAAATTTGTCAACTATTTCATTGCCATTTATTCCCGAATGACCCTTAATCCAAGCAATTGTTACATTTACTCCTATTTGTATAGTTTCAAACAGAGTTTTAAGAATATTCAATTCAAAAACAGGTTTTTTTCTTTAAAAAAACCAGTTGATTTAAACCTGCCGACCCTGTATTTTACCATCTCGTAACGACGACAATTATGCATAACTAACACAATTCGTAACGGTATAATTCTGTTCTGTTATGTATCTATAATATGTATTCTGTTCAGTTTTGTTAACGTAGAAACTAACTTTTATTCCTGTTACAATTGAAATTATGTTTATCAATTTAACGAATCAACGTCAGAATACATATATGTGTAACACATTTAATATTTTGTGGAGAAATATATTTTTAAAATTATATCTTAAAATAATAATAATAATAAAAAAAATTAGCCCATCAGAATCAAACCCTGCTAGATCCTACATTTTTCGTTTTCCATTTTTGAATTCATTTAAATTCCATTTTTCAATTTTTACACATTTTCAAAGTTCAAGTGTATATTAATCTATAGTAGTGCGGCAGATTCGTGCAAATATTATAAGAATTGCACATTTAATGATACAAGCATATAATTTGTTCCACATATACTGCACATATAAAGGTTCAAATTTACATATCTAGATTAGATTAGATATTTAGATATTTAGGCCATCTCAGATTTTGTCTTTTACAAAAATGGCGGTCATTCAAAATGGGCGACTATACATATGTGACTAATAGCACGATATCTTTTGAATGAAAAGTCCGATTTCAACCAAATTTGGTACATAGGTTCTTTTTGTGATTTACCAGATCGCTGTCGTGAATCGGTTTACCAGAAGTTGTGTTTTTCCTGGTTTTTTATGTAAAACTATTTTATATTATGTAAATAATTTATTTTCAATTTTTTCACCCTGTATATATTAATTTTTCAAAAGGGTAATATGTACCACCATTGAAAAAAGCGTAAGAATGTGTTTTAGGAAATATTTTGAACCTTTTAGTTATGTTAATTACCAATTAATAAATGCATGATGTATCTTCACATGTACCCATGTGTGGCAGATTCGTGCAAATATTATAAAAATTATTGTGAATTTAATAGTAGAAGCCTATAATTTGGACCACATATACTACACATACAAAAGTTCAAATTTAGATATGAGGCCATCTCACATTTTGCCTTTTACAAAAATGGCAAGCATTCAAAATGGCGGCTATACATATGTGACTGATAGCACGATAACTTTTGAACGAAAAATCCGATTTCAGCCAAATTTGGCATCCAGGTTCTTTTTTTTATGAATAAGATCGAGGTCTTGAACCGGAAGAATCGGTTTACCAGAAGTTGTGTTTTTACTGTTTTTTATGTAAAAATATGTTGGTTTTTTTTTCAATTCTTTTACGCTGTATATATTAATTTTTCAAAAAGGTAATACCGCCATTGAAAAGAGTGTAAAAATATTTTTTAGTAAAGATTTTGAACTTTTTAGTTATGTTAATTACCATTTAATAAATGCATAACGTATCTTCACATGTATCTATGTGCGGCAGATTCATTTTGAATGCCCGCCTTTTTTTTTAAAAACAAAATCTGAGATGGCCTTTTAACTAAATTTGAATCTTTGTATGTGTAGTGTGTGTGGTTCAAATTATATGATTTTACCATTATATGCACAATAATTCTTATATTATTTGCACGAATCTGCCGCACATGGGTGAATAGGTACAGCTGGTTCCTAAAAAAACTGATACGACTCTTAGTAAGATTTAATCATTTTGAGCAGTGTATGATTGGTCTGACATTATATTATATTTATTATGACAGACAAATAATAAAATAAACAAACAAACAGCCATTTTTTGAGGTTAAAGTTATCTGACAAATTTTAAGATTTGGCAGTGACAGTGACAGTATGTAAATAATAAGTATTTATCCTTCAAAATATTAGTATTCATTGTATCACACCTGATCACACCTCATCAAAAGCTTTTTACAAAAACATAGTCAGCGATTTTGATATGGCTTAGAGCCAGACTACATCAAGATCGCCTATAAATCGTGCTGGTAATTGCCTTGCAGCGAGACCAAAAACAAAAAGAAGAAGAAGAAGAAAGTACACTGCTCAATTTTCTACAAAATACGCTTTAAGAGTCGTATCAATATCGTCAACAGGATATCTTAATAAAGTTGAAATCCAAAGGAATAAATGTTTGAGACTCTGTCTCGGTTACTTAAAATCTACTCCTATTACTATTATTGAGATTGAAGCTAAGGAACCACCACTTACTCTACGTAGACAGTTTTGTACAGATAAGTTTGTAGCTAGAGCTATTTCAAAAAACGTCAGCTACTTAAGGACTATTCGTAACTTGAATATATTAGATTTAAGCCACAAATATTGGTGTACTAAAAAACCCCCATATACGTTGAAAGCTATAGAAAATTGACAATGTATGAACACCAAATATACAAAAATAAAATACCTCCAATTTACACTAAACCTCCTGAAACTCTCTTTTCCAAGATAATACAAACAAATTACATGGATTCAAACCTTCCAGGCAGTATTATCAACAAAATAATTAAAGACAAGTGGCCTATGTTTCAATATATTTTTACTGACGGCTCCAAAATTCAAAATAGAACCGGAAGTGCAATATATCACTGGAATTCTGAATACAAAGAATCATGCCGATTGCCTAATGAAGCTTCAATATATACTGCCGAATTATCAGCTTTATTACTTGCGCTAAAATATATAGCCTCTGTTGGTATGGACAATTATATCATTTTCACCGATTGTAGAAGTATTGTGGACAAACTCACTTCTATCCAATCGACAAAAAGTCTAAACCACATTGAGATAGAAATTAAGAGTCTATATTATGATATTACTTCCTCGGGCAGTTCAATTATTATTTGTTGGGTTAAAGGACATTCTGGAATATTTGGAAATGAAGAAGTCGACAAATTAGCTAAATCTGCAGCTTTAACCAAACGAAACATAAACAACATACTTCTACCAGTAACCGATATAGATAATATCAGTAAAAACCATTGCAAACAAAATTGGCAACGTGTATATAACCAAAGTACAACGGGAATAAATTTTAGAAATCGCCAACCACTAATTCCCAATGAGAGATGGTTTAAACAAGAATCAAATAGGCTATTTATAAAAACAATAAACAGAATGAGGTCAAATCACGCACTCACCCCAGCATACAAACACAGCATAGGTATCAGTGATAACCCATATTGCGCCTGTGGTGGAATGGGAGATCTACAGCACCTAATATTGGAGTGTGGACAGTACAGACAAAATATTAAAGTGATGTATGAAAAGTTAATTGATCTAAATTGTCCTTTACCTGTAAATTTAAACGAAATTCTTTTTCCAAAAAATAAGCAGACGTTAAAATGTCTTTACGAATATGTAACGTCCTGTAAATTTAAATTTTAAATAGGCTTAGATAATAAAATTAAAAATTGTAAAAATATCACACAAAATTGAAAAATGTATTCATTAATATATTATAACACCCTGTAAATTTAGATAATAAGTAGGCTTAGATATTAACTTAAAATTGTTATTGTAATACCATACAAAAAAAAACAAATAGTCTGGCTAATTGGTTATGTCAAAGCCATTAATAAAAAAAAAAAAAAGTCGTATCAGTTTTTTTTGGAACCAGCTGTACATGTGAAGATACGTTATGCATTTATTAATTGGTAATTAACACAACTAAAGAGTTTAAAATACTTCCTAAAAAATATTTTTACGCTCTTTTCAACGACGTTATTAACTTTTTGAAAAATTAATATATACAGGGTGAAAGAATTGGTAAAAAACTAACATGTTTTTACATAAAAATCAGTAAAAAACAACTTCTGGTAAATCCATTCTTCCAGTTCAAGACCTTCCCTTGGTCTTACACATCAAAAAAAGAACATATATACCAAATTTGGTTAAAATCGGACATTTCGTTCAAAAGTTATCGTGCTATTAGTCACATATTATGTATAGTCGCCATTTTGAATGCCCGCCATTTTTGTAAAAGGTAAAATCTTTTGAGAGATGGCCTTATATCTAAATTCGAACCTTGATGTGTGTAGTATATGTGGTCTAAATTATATGCTTCTACCATTAAATGCACAATAATTCTTTTAATATTTGCACGATCTGCCACACATATGTACATAGCACTAAAGGCCTTAGAGGCCCATGGCTTGAAAAGTTTGTTCGTTTTTCATTTTTACTTTTCTTTAGGTACCTAGATCTTCTCTGGCTTGGTATGTGATTTTTCTCCATTCCTTCCTGTTATTCATTTTCTGGCCTTCTAACATTATTTTTTCCATATCTTTTTCGACCTCTTGCTTCCATCTATTTTTCGGTCTTCCTTTTCTCTTTTTTGAGGCTATGTTGTAGTTTAGCACCCTTTTTGGAGTCCTCGTCTCTGTGCTTTTATCACTCCTATTATATTAGGTTGATTGTATAATTCCTTTAACTCATTATTTGATCTTCTTAACCATAAACCGTCCCTTATTATTCCTCCATATATCTTCCTCCGGATTTTCTGTTCCCAGATCTCCAGTAAACTTTGTTCATTTTTTGTCATTGTCCATGTCTCACTGCAGTATGTTACTATTGGTTGGATAGTTGTTTTGTATAACTGTATTTTTGCCCTTCTTGATAAAAACTTGCTTTTCAACATTCCATTAAGCGCATGTACACTTTTGTTGCCTGCCATTATTCGAGCTTGTATTTCTTCTTTAATATTCGGTTTACGTGATGTTATTGCTCCTAGGTATGTAAATCTTTCTACCATTTCGAATTCGTATGATGTTCCTTCTTCTACTTCTACTTTAAGCTTTTGTCCATTCCTGAACTGACCATCTGTCCATTCCATACATTTTGTTTTAGTTTCATTTATGTGGAGTCCCATTTTCTTCGCTGCTTTTACTATTCTCTGTACTATTTCCTGTAGCTCTTTTGTTCCTCTTGCAAGCAACACCACATCATCCGCAAATGCCAAAACTTAGTGTCGTTTTTGATATAGGAGTGCTTCTCGCATTATTTTTTCTAGGCATAAGTTAAAGAGTAATGATGACAAAGGATCGCCCTGCCTTACTCCTTCGTTTGCTATAATGTGTCTGATGATTGGTTGTTTACTTTGACTCTATTTTCTGTATTTTCTAAAGTAAGATGTATCATGTTGCGTAACTTTCTGCTAACTCCCAATTCCTCAAGCGCCTCTTTTAAATTCCTCCTCTTTATTCTATCGTACGCTTGCTGGAAATCGATGAATAGCGCTATCGTTGGTAGGTTGTGTTCATAGCTTTCGTCAACGTTATTCCTATGGTACAGTTATTTGTTAGTTTTTTGATGCTGTTTTGATCATTGTGCCTTCTTTGTCGTTCCACTTCCATTCAATGTTATTTACCCATATTTTTTTACTCCAAATTTGACTTCATTTCCTTTATTTCTTTCTTCCTGGGCAATGTTTCTAATTGTTTTCTGTATATCTCGTTCTTTTATGGTTGTATCTTCGTTGATATATACCTTGTGCTCTTTAATTTCTTTTAGCTTGTACTGTTTTTCCATTATTTTTCTTTTTTCCTCTTGGTTTTCTAATTCAATTAGACATGTTTTATCGCCTAGCTTGTGAGCATTTCTTATTTTCACCTCTATTCCTAAGTGGTGTTTGATGAAATTGTTGATTTTTCCTTTTAACCGTGCTTGCTCATATGTGTCTATTGTTAGGCCGCTTATAACTACGTTGTTTATCGTCAGTGTTTTTCCATACCTTCCATGTTTTTTGTTATTTCTCTGAGTCCCTCCTTGATCTCTTTATTTTCTTCTTTCAGTTCTGCATTTTCTTTTCTCAGCTCTCTGTTTTCCATAATGAGCTTTTCTATTGTTTCCTTACTTTCTTTTTGATTTCTTTTTATTTCCTTAATGTCATCGGTGAGGAGGCTCATCATTATTATTAATTGATCAATTTTTGACCCTTCTTCTGAATGTGTGTCATCACTCTCTAATTTTTTTTTCCAGATATTTTTCCATTTTCCGGCGCCAAACACTGTCTTCCACCTCAACAGTTCAGAGAAGATAGCTTTTACCGTATTTATTTTGTTTGTTTATTATCCGTTGTTATTTTCTGTGGTTATCCCGAAAGTCCACTCACAACGGCAACGTCGCAATTTCAACGGTCAGAGTTTCGTTTCTACGCTTCGATGTTAGACAAGCTTATCAATTGTAGCGATCTTACTTTTTATAGGTCCTTGGTATTATTTCTATGCTATTTCACTGATTTTAAAGTTTTTTCTTATCACTGTCCTTAACTTAATGTCTTATATTATTCACTAACTAGATACTTTCAATAATTTATTTCCCGTTAAAACTCTCAGAAATTGAGTTTATTGCAGACGACAAATAAAATATGTTGTTCTGAAGCTATTTTCTTGTGGCATTCTTATAATCAAGTATATTCAAATGGGAAATAAGCCACAATTTTACCTAAAAATGATTTTATTAACGTTTCGACGCCCAAGTCGGGTGTTGTTGTCAAAATACAAAATAATACTAAATAAACAAAAATGTTGTTGCTTAGTAAAAAATTCTTCTAATAATTTATTTAATCTGACTCATTTATATCGGCAATTCAGACACGTATTATACATTTTAAAGTAGACGACTTTAAAATGATATTGCCAATATTGATGAGTTGCGTTCATGGAACGACTTTACTAAAAGATAGTTCATTCGATTACATGAAATCAATCCCAACTCAAGAATATCCGCCACAAAAAATCATAGCATGTGATCTGTCTTTAAAAAGACAACCAAATGCAACAGTGGCACTGAAATTCTCGCGTTAGAGATTCCATAGTAAATCACGAGGGAAACCAGGAAAAACCTCGTGATACTATCCCGACATCGTAAGTATTTGGGTTTATATTTAGTTTACTCTCAAAAATCAAAGAAGCGGCTCTAATTATGCTAAATGAAACCAATTGTGTCGCAAATTCCTCGGTAGAATGCAGTAGGATGTGGTTACCCATATTAAAGGAGGAAGTCAATAGAAAGAAAATACCACAATTAGTAAATCAGTAACATATCGAGTTAGTACATATTTAGTATTTTAGTATTATTTAAAATTTAAAATATCAAGTCAGAATTTGGTATTAGTTTTGAGAGTAAACTAAATATAAACCCAAATACTTACGATGTCGGGATAGTATCACGAGGTTTTCCCTGGTTTTCCCTCGTGATTTACTATGGAATCTCTAACGCGAGAATTTCAGTGCCACCGTTGCATTTGGTTGTCTTTTTAAAGACAGATCACATGCTATGATTTTTTGTGGCGGATATTCTTGAGTTGGGATTGATTTCATGTAATCGAATGAACTATCTTTTAGTAAAGTCGTTCCAGGAACGCAACTCATCAATATTGGCAATATCATTTTAAAGTCGTCTACTTTAAAATGTATAATACGTGTCTGAATTGCCGATATAAATGAGTCAGATTAAATAAATTATTAGAAGAATTTTTTACTAAACATTTTTGTTTATTTAGTATTATTTTGTATTTTGACAACGACACCCGACTTGGGCGTCGAAACGTTAATAAAATCATTTTTAGGTAAAATTGTGGCTTATTTCCCATTTGAATATACTTGAAAATAAAATATGTGTTTTCGTTTTGACTACAGTACATGTGAAGATACGTTATGCATTTATTAAATGGTAATTAAAAACTAAAAAGTTCAAAATATTTTCTACAAAATATTTTTACGCTCTTTTCAATTGCGGTATTACCAGAGATGTGGTTATTGTTTTCTGGTATTGGGTGGAATGCATAAAACCTAGTACCTGCTAATGCTTCAAGTATGTACTCCTTTTTGCAAAGTTTTACTACACTTACAAAGCATGGAATGCTTTCTAAATTGTAGTAAACCACTTACAAAGCATTTGTAAGTGTAGTAATGCTTTGTAACTGTAGTAAAATCTTCAAAAATGTAGTACATACTTGAAGCATTAGCAGGTACTACGTTTTATGCATTCCATCCATTACCTTTTTAAAAAATTAATATATACTAGGGAAAAAATTGAAAAAAAAAACATATTTTTACATAAACAACCAGTAAAAACACAACTTCTGGTAAACCGATTCTTCTGGTTCACCACATCCATCTTATAAATCAAAAAGAGAACCTATATGCCAAATTTGGTTGAAATCGGACTTTTCGTTCAAGTTATGGTACTATTAAACACATATGTATAACCGCCATTTTGAATGCCCGCCATTTTTGTAAAAGGCAAAATCTGAAATCGCCTCATATCTAAATTTAACCCTTTATATGTGTAGTATATGTGGTCCAAATTATATGCTTGTATCATTAAATGTGCAATTGTTTCACATATCGGCCGCACTATAGGCGTAAGGTTTCGGCTCAAAACCTTCTAAATCCGCTTTAAAACACCAGTACAATGTTGACGTTAGAATCACTCTGCTGTGCCATTCCTTTTATGAACAATAAAATACTTCTTTTTTGTATATGTTGTATGTTTTCCTATCAAAATGGTTAAATACCCACCTTTAATGCATTAATTGCGCCTAAAGGCAGCTGAAAATGAGGAATTTGGACAACATTGTGTGGGCTTAGAATCAAAATCTGCTAAATCCAAACTAAAAGTAAAAATTTCCGAAGATATAAAGGGCTTGCATAAAAATGCTTCTATACCAAATTAGTGTGCCATTTTATGACATTTATCAATGCCCCTTTGACTGAGAAATGCCAGACAGGTCTGGATCCCGCGTATGAAAAAAAGTTGATTAATAGCAAGCTGAAAATTTGTTAATAGCTTAAGGGTGTCTAGTCGGACAAACTTTGATATATGGGAACACTGGAACAGGGGAAGTTTTAATTGTGGAACAGGTTAAAAATTTGGAACGGTCAGACCACGAGAACAGCAGATGTATTTTGTCTAACAGAACAGACTTAAACCTCCGAACAGAGACTTAACTCTCATGGCAAAAATCAGACTGCTATTTATCACCAAATGGGCGTTTTAATGAGTGGAACATGTAGAATATGTCAAATGACAGGAATTATGACAGGTGATAAATAGAAGTCTGATTTTTGCATGAGAGTTTAATCTCTGTTCGGAGAGTTTAAGTCTATTCTGTCGGACAAAATAAATGTGCCGTTTTCGTGGTCTGACCGTTCCAAATTTTTAACCTGTTCCACAATTAAAACAGCCCCTGTTCCAGTGCTCCCATATATCAAAGTTTATCCGACTAGATACCCTTAAGCTATTAACAAATTTTCAGCTTGCTATTAATCAACTTTTTTTTCATTCGTGGGATACAGACCGAAGATACTTTGTGGAAAATTTACATCTTTAATGTTGTTTTAGTCTCCTGAAAAATTTCAAAACATGGATCTAGCAGCTTTTGATTCTATAGGCCTCAAATATAATCTAGCAATGTAAATTGTATTCATTATTATAGTAAATACATTATTATTAAATTGCTTTTGTGTTTCATTATTTTTTAGACTTAGTTTTACTCCTTGTTAAAGTGATAATTCAAGACAAAAATATTTAAAAATTATTTAGTTGTCATATTAACAAAAATATAGGAATGTATGCAAAATGCATTTTTGTATAAATTCAGTAATCTAAATTTGCTAAAAGAAATTAAATGTTGACATTACGAAATACACCGTTACGAATTGTCGCCTTATGAACTGTCGCTGTTACAAATTGTCCGTTACCATCTATGGGGTTAAAAAGCTGTCCTGTTACGAGATGTCATGGAACCACATTTCACATGTGAAATATAAACCACAGCAAATAGAACAATATAGAAATTATAAATTTGGGAATCTATGTTAGGAAAAATGTTTGGAAGAAAGGATCAGGTAGAACTGGTCAATAAGTATGGCAAAAAATGTAATATGACAAAACATTGGTATGTGAAAAGGTTAAACAGAAACTGCACCTAAAATTAACCTAAACAATATACATATTAAACTATTTAGATGAGAAATAAGCCACAATTAAATTGAAAAAATATTTAATTAACGTTTCAACACCCACATCGGGTGTATTATAATAATAGGTTTGTTCTACCAAACAGTCGAATTAGTCAGAAACCGTCAGTAAACAGTTTACTCTGGGCTAATTAGCAAAATTCATGGAAAAGTTATTTACCAGCAATTTTATTGCTGGAATCGAATTATAAGATCCTATATATTAATAATATAGGTATGCAAAGTCCGCAGATAGTGTGCTACTTTTTTATAAACAAAATGGCGCCGACAAATCGTATTTTTTTCAATTATTGCTCTATAACTCCGAAGATTTTAACTTTACAACAAAAACACCCAAATAAAAATTCACCGAAATTAAATTCTGCATAGAGATA
This sequence comes from Diabrotica virgifera virgifera, assembly GCF_917563875.1. Lineage (NCBI taxonomy): Eukaryota > Metazoa > Arthropoda > Insecta > Coleoptera > Chrysomelidae > Diabrotica > Diabrotica virgifera. Next base: position 88,461,263 of record NC_065450.1, read on the forward strand.
TGTTTTTCACGATTTGCTCCGACGAAAATTTTCCTCGGAAAATGCGGGTTTTCCTAACAAAAACTATAATTTTCAAATAAAGTTATAGGTAAGTAATTATTAATCAATAATTAAATAACTTAGTGACATCAAAGATTTCTTGGTATAGATTGTAATTCCGGAAGCCGGTGAAAATTAAACGAATATTTTAGTAACAATTCAATTGTTAATTAACAATTTACGATCGCAATAATAACCAAAATAATCATGATACATTGATCAAACTTATAAAGATTATAAAGATGAGATGCTTGTTTAATATTTTATCGACAAAATATAAATTTTTCTTTTTTTTGCATAATCTTTAAATTTTGAAAAAAAAAATAGTTATAATACGTAGTCTAATTAGTAAAGTACAAAGAAAGGTTATTTACCAGCAATTTTATTGCTTTAATCGAACTATAAGATCCTATATATTATTAATATAGGTATGCAAAGTCTACAGATAGTGTGCTACTTTTTTTATAAACAAAATGGCGCCGACAAATCGTATTTTTTTCAATTATTGCTCTATAACTCCGAAGATTTTAACTTTACACCAAAAATACTCAAATAAAAATTCACCCCAATTTAATTCTACATAGAGGCATGTTTTTCCCGATTTGCTTCGACGAAAATTTTCCTCGGAAAATGTGGGTCTTCCCAACAAAATCTCGAATTTTCAAATAAATTTTTTGGGCCAGTAATTATTTATCAATAATTATATACCTTGGTGAAATAAAAGCTTTCTTGGTATAGATTATAAATTCAGAAGCCGGTTAAAATGAAACGAATATTTTAGCAACAATTCAATTGTTAATTAACAATTTACAGTCGCAATAACAACCAAAATAATCATGAGACATTGATCAAACTTAGAAAGGTTATAAAGGTGTGATGCCTATTTAATATTTTGTCGACAAAATATAAATTTTTCATTTTTTTGCATAATCTTTAAATGTTTAAAAAAATTGTTATAAACAAATTAACATTTCTTAGAAATTGTTTATTATATTCTAATTTTAAAAAATACTTAAAATGCGTATTTCATAGGTCTTGAAAATGAATGCTTTAAAAAAATTTTCCAACCATTTGCAAAAAAGTTAGGAAACAGCAAAATAAATATACGATATCTCAATTGTTTATAATTTGTTTTAATTGTTTCAAAGCTTAAAAGTGAGTCTATGGTACAATCTAATTACTCACAAAGAATGTCAAAAATTAGTGCAATGGTTATATTTTAATCAAAGATTAAAAATACTTTTTTTTTTGTAATTTTTAGCGCGAAAGTAGGCTTGATACAGAGCCGGAGATAAAATGTTCACTCGAAACGACTGACACGCTTAAACTCGCGCGAGTTGTGTATGTGGGCGGGTGGCTACGGTACTGTATTATTCTACTTTCACGCGTGTAAATTACAAAAAAATATATTTATAATCTTTAATTAGAATATAACCATTAAGCTGATAATCGATATTGTTTTATAAATAATTAGCTTGTACTTTAAACTCACTTCTACGCTTTGAAAGAATTTAAAAAAATTATTAACACCGTAGTAATCGTATGTTTATTTTGCTGTTTCATAATTTTTTTGCAAATGGTTGCAAAAAAGTTTTAAAGCATTCATTTTCAAGATATTTGTAATGCGCATTTTAGCTATTTTTTAAAATTATAATATAGTAAAAACTTTCTGAGAAACGTTAATTTTTTTATAACTATTTTTTTTATACATTTAAAGATTATGCAAAAAAATAAAAAATTTATATTTTGTCGACAAAATGTTAAATAGGCATCTCATATTTATAAGATTTCAAAGTTTGATCAGTGTATCATAATTATTTTGGTTATTATTGCGACCGTAAATTATTATTTAACAATTGAATTGTTGCTAAAATATTCGTTTAATTTTCACCAGCTCCTGGAACTATAATCTAAACCAAGAAGGCTTTTAAGTCACCAAATTATTTAATTATTGGTAAATAATTACTTATCTAAAACTTTATTTGAAAATTAAAGATTTTGTTGGGAAAACCCGCATTTTTCGGCGAAAATTTTCGTCGGAGCAGATCGGGAAAAACACGTTTCTATGCAGAATTTAATCACGGCGAATTTTTATTTGAGTGTTTTTGTTGTAAAGTTAAAATCTTCGGAGTTCTAGAGCAATAATTGAAAAAAACACGATTTTCGGGCGCCATTTTGTTTATAAAAAAAGTAGCACACTATCTGAGGACTTTGCATACCTATATTATTAATATATAGGATCTTACAATTCGATTCCAGCAATAAAATTGCTGGTAAATAACTTTTCCCAAAAATGGCCTATTCTCCGATAATCAGCCCAGACTAGTTGGTCAGTGAGAGAACATAATACAGTCACCAGTGCTATCCCCTCTACTCACGCTGGTCCACTATTCGCCGATGGTTTCAAACCGTTTGAAACTGATGCTAGAACAAACCTAATAATATACATACATATTATGAGTATTTCACCATATCTGTATACAAAATATGTAGTACACATTTATAGTATAGTCGATTCGCTAATCATAGACACAACTGTCTACACTACAATAACAATAAAAATGCACTAGAAATAAACAAGCACGAGGAGAACTCTCAAATCATGATTTGGGAGTGCTCCTCGAACATTTAACGTGTCTTGGTTTGTTTATTTCTATATAGTGCATTTTTATTGTGATTGTAGTGTAGACATTTATGTCTCGGATTAGCGAATCGACGATACTACCGAGGATATTCAGCTAAGTAGGTGCTATTGTTTGAGATGTGAAATTCCATAAATATGGGTACCTGTTTTATGAAATGGTCCCTTGTTTATATAATTTCATACCTTGAACAATAGCATCCCGCTGATCTGAATATTAATGAGTCTCTTAGATGGTAATACTATATTTTCTATAGCCATAACACTCTTGATATTGTTTATACATATTTATATTTTTATAACTTACCTAAACCTCCCATTTGCCTCATCATTTCATCAAAATCTCCACCACCCATTCCTCCAACACCTTCATCGCCAGAATCATCTTCGTCATGCCATTTGTTGAAATCACATTTTAACCAATGGTGTTTCTTTTTGTCAGACGTTAATGTAGGCCAGTAGGGTCCATCTGTGTTTGCTTTAGTTACAATAATTTCAATACACCTACGAATATAGCAAATATTAATATAACAGGGAATTCAGAATAGGTTACTTACATAAAAATGAAAAATATTACGATATTGAAGCCAAAACTTACAAAGAATATACTTGTGGTTGGCAAACAGAAACAGGCAAGTCAATTTTTAAGAAAAAAATGTTTATTTAATTCATGTAAGTAAACCTAAAAAAATTATCTACCACTGATATAAAACAGACAAGTCAAATGTTAAATGTATTGCTTCATATCAAATGGCGATCTTTTTTACACTCACAATTTTATTCAGTTTACAGATGGACTCAACCAACGACTCAACTAACCAAGTCCTTTTATCCGTTAAGATTGGCCTGAACTCCTGTACCTAACCAAAATGTTTTGACTCAACTGATTAGGTGCATTTGATCATGTATTAGTGGAATGCTCACTAGCAAAAAATCTTGGTGGAGTCATGAGAAGAGGACATTGTGTATTGTGGGTTTTTTGCATCTCTTTTTTTTTCACTCTTTCTAATGTTTTCATTAATGGTATAACGTATGACATGTGCCATATGTACATTCCATTAAAATCTACACTCAAAGCTAAATACACACCTAAAATCACTGGTTACTTTGGGTTTGAAAGTAAATTACTTAAAAATGAAACCAAGCAAGGGTAAACAACGCATATAACTCTAAACAAAACTGTTTTTAGGAAGCTAGGACAAATAATCCCCGGACAAATAATCCCGGACAAAAAATCCCCACAAATTATCCCCGGACAAAAAATCCCCACAAATAATCCCCGGACAAATAATCTCCGGACAAAAAATCCCCGCAAAAAATCCCGGACAGATAATCCCCACAATTTTTTTTGGACAAAATATCCCCACAAAAAATCCCGGACAAAAAATCCCCAAGAAATAATTTTGCCGAAAAAAGTTGTCAAATGAATGCTTATAATCCAAGGATGGTACTAAAGATGAGAAATTTAGACTGTCTGTCCGTCGGTACGTCCGACCGCGAATATACTCCTTCATTATGCCAGGTAGAATGACAAATGAGGTGTCGAATGAACGGTTATAATCCAACGATGGTACTAAAGATGAGCAATTTGGTCCGTCGGTCTGCCTGACCGCGAATATACCTTCTCCGTCACTGTACCAGGTAGAATGACAAATAAGGTGTCGAATGAAAGCTTATAACCAAGGATGGTACTAAAGATGATAAATTTGACCAAGGCTGTCTGTCCATCTGTCTGTACGACCCCGAATGTAACTACTCCGTCATTATGCCAGGTAGAATGACAAATGAGGTGTCGAATGAACGGTTATTATCCAGCGATGGTACTAAAGATGAGCAATTTGGTCCGTCGGTCTGCCTGACCGCAAATATAACTCCTCCGTCACTGTACCAGGTAGAATGACAAATAAGGTGTCGAATGAAAGCTTATAATCCAAGGATGGTACTAAAGATGAGAAATTTGACCAAGGCTGTCTGTCCATCTGTCCGTCCGACCGCGAATGTAACTACTCCATCATTATGCCAAGTAGAATGACAAATAAGGTATCGAATGAACGGTTATAATTCAACGATGGTACTAAAGATGAGAAATTTGGTCCGTCGGTCTGCCTGACCGCGAATATAACTCCTCCGTCACTGTACTAGCTAGAATGACAAATGAGGTGTCGACTGAAAGCTCATAATCCAAGGATGGTACTAAAGATGAGCAATTTGGTCCGTCGGTCTGTCTGACCGCAAATATTACTCCTCCGTCACTGTACCAGGTAGAATGACAAATAAGGTGTCGAATGAAAGCTTATAACCAAGGATGGTACTAAAGATGATAAATTTGACCAAGACTGTCTGTCCATCTGTCCGTCCGACCGCGAATGTAACTATTCCGTTATTATGCCAGGTAGAATGACAAATGAGGTGTTGAATGAACGGTTATAATCCAACGATGGTACTAAAGATGAGCAATTTGGTCCGTCGGTCTGTCTGACCGCAAATATAACTCCTCCGTCACTGTACCAGGTAGAATGACAAATAAGGTTTCGATTGAAAGCTTATAACCAAGGATGGTATTAAAGATGATAAATTTGACCAAGACTGTCTGTCCATCTGTCCGTACGACCCCGAATGTAACTACTCCGTCATTATGCCAGGCAGGTAGAATGACAAATGAGGTGTCGAATGAACGGTTATTATCCAACGATGGTACCAAAGATGAGCAATTTGGTCCGTCGGTCTGCCTGACCGCGAATATAACTCCTCTGTCACTGTACCAGGTAGAATGACAAATGAGGTATCGAATGAACGATTATAATTCAACGATGGTACTAAAGATGAGAAATTTGGTCCGTCGGTCTGGCTGACCGCGAATATAACTCCTCCGTCACTGTACTAGCTAGAATGACAAATGAGGTGTCGACTGAAAGCTCATAATCCAAGGATGGTACTAAAGATGAGCAATTTGGTCCGTCGGTCTGTCTGACCGCAAATATTACTCCTCCGTCACTGTACCAGGTAGAATGACAAATAAGGTGTCGAATGAAAGCTTATAACCAAGGATGGTACTAAAGATGATAAATTTGACCAAGACTGTCTGTCCATCTGTCCGTCCGACCGCGAATGTAACTATTCCGTCATTATGTCAGGTAGAATGACAAATGAGGTGTTGAATGAACGGTTATAATCCAACGATGGTACTAAAGATGAGCAATTTGGTCCGTCGGTCTGTCTGACCGCAAATATAACTCCTCCGTCACTGTACCAGGTAGAATGACAAATAAGGTTTCGATTGAAAGCTTATAACCAAGGATGGTATTAAAGATGATAAATTTGACCAAGACTGTCTGTCCATCTGTCCGTACGACCCCGAATGTAACTACTCCGTCATTATGCCAGGCAGGTAGAATGACAAATGAGGTGTCGAATGAACGGTTATTATCCAACGATGGTACCAAAGATGAGCAATTTGGTCCGTCGGTCTGCCTGACCGCGAATATAACTCCTCTGTCACTGTACCAGGTAGAATGACAAATGAGGTATAGAATGAACGGTTATAATTCAACGATGGTACTAAAGATGAGAAATTTGGTCCGTCGGTCTGCCTGACCGCGAATATAACTCCTCCGTCACTGTACTAGCTAGAATGACAAATGAGGTGTCGAATGAAAGCTTATAATCCAAGGATGGTACTAAAGATGAGAAATTTGACCAAAGCTGGCTGTCCATCTGTCCGTCCGACCGCGAATGTAACTACTCCGTCATTATGCCAGGTAGAATGACAAATGAGGTGTCGAATGAAAGCTTATAATCCAAGGATGGTACTAAAGATGAGAAATTTGACCAAGGCTGTCTGTCCATCTGTCCGTCCGACCGCGAATGTAACTACTCCATCATTATGCCAGGTAGAATGACAAATGAGGTATCGAATGAACGGTTATAATTCAACGATGGTACTAAAGATGAGAAATTTGGTCCGGCGGTCTGCCTGACCGCGAATATAACTCCTCCGTCACTGTACTAGGTAGAATGACAAATGAGTTGTCGAATGAAAGCTTATAATACAAAGATGGTACTAAAGATGAGAAATTTAACCAAGGCTGGATGTCCATGTGTCCGTCCGACCGCGAATGTAACTACTCCGTCATTATGCCAGGTAGAATGACAAATAAGGTGTCGAATGAATGGTTATAATTCAACGATGGTACTAAAGATGAGCAATTTGGTCCGTCGGTCTGCCTGACCGCGATTATAACTCCTCCGTCACTGTACCAGGTAGAATGGCAAATAAGGTGTCGAATGAAAGCTTATAACCGAGGATGGTACTAAAGATGAAACATTTGACTAAGGCTGTCTGTTCATCTGTCCGTGCGAGCGCGAATGTAAATACTTCGTCATTATGCCAGGGAAAATGACAAATGAGGTTTCGAATGAACGATTATAATCCAACGATGGTACTAAAGATGAGCAATTATGTCCGTCGGTCTGCCTGACCGCAAATATAGCTTCTCCGTCACTGTACCAGGTAGAATGACAAATGAGGTGTCGAATGAAAACTTATAATCCAAGGATGGTACTAAAGGTGAGAAATTTGACCAAGGACTTCCGGTTTTAGAAATGCGACCGGAAGTACTGTTTTAAAGTCACCGGAATAGTAAAAGTGATATATTATTCGACGAGCTTTCGCAAGGAGAGGACAAATATATACTTCCGGTTTCATGAGTGTCTTTGCGTCTGTCCTCCTACATACAACTCCTCCGTATTAATACAGATATAATGACAAATAATGACGTTTTGAATGAAAGCTTATAACACAAGGATGGTATTAGAAATGAGTAATTTGACATCGGACTTCAGTTTTAGAGTTGCAACCGCAAGTACCTGTTTTAAAGTGACTCAAAGTATGATATGAATGTAAATGAAGATGATCCAAAATTAGTAAAATCCTATATGCATCGACGCAAAGTTACTCGAAGAGTTCAAATATCGACTTCCAGTTCTACTTTCGATTACTTTGGATGAAAACCTAGGACTTACGAAGTCCAATTACTTGTTAACACATGCTCTTGTGAACATAAACGGAAAGAAATAACACGAGTAGCGTTCATCGGCAAATCATCAACGGCTGATAGCAAAACTCTACGAAACTACAAACGATTTCCTACTAACAAGGTTATAGTCTAAGATCCGAATATATTTATGTCGACCTGCATCCATCTGCTTTCCGGATAAAACGTTTTTTTTTTAATTAAATGTCATACATAGACAAAAACGACTTGCATGGCTTGCCTATTAAAATCGTGTCATAGCTACCCTTAAGGTGGGGTGAGCATCGAGTTTGAAATAAATATTTCAAGCATATTTTTTTAAATTTTTTTGAACGTATGATAGAATTCTTAAGATCCCATGGACTGATCGGGTCACAAATGAGGAGGTCCTTATAGAAGATTGGGGAAAAACCGAGAAGTATTAACCACCATCAAATCTTAAAAGTTGGAATACTTTGGACACATTATGCGAAATGAATCCAGATATGCCTTCCTACAAGCCATCCTGCAAGGAAAAATATTTGGAAAGCGAGGTCCAGGAAGAAGAAGAACATCCTGGTTAAAGAACCTCAGAACCTGGTTCAACACAACATCTGTGCAGCTTTTCCGCGTTGCTACAGGTAAAGTGAAGATTGCCATGATGATCGCCAACATTCGTCACGGATAGGCACATCAAGAAGAAAAAAAAGTATTATTTTATTTTTAAATTAAATAAGCATATTTATTCATATTAATTCGATGAATTAAAAAAAAATAAGGAAAAATATTAAACAATAAGCCAACGCTCAGTGAATCATGTGAATCAAAAAGATCAAAAATATTTTATTAGGTTATGAGTTTATCGAGCATAACTCTGTCGAGATTTTTTAGTTATAACGATTTTTGACTTTTTAGTATTACTCAGAAGTCAAAACCAAATTTTTGCTCAAGATTGGGTGAAAATCAACATATTTATTATAATAAAAAATAAGCATAAACCAAAAAAACTGTATGTGCACTTTGTATGCACGTTAAAAATTCGATTAAAATTCACATCCTTATTCCAGTCAAAACACGATAATTAAGAAGTTGCTGATGTGACATTTCTATAATCGACCGAGGAACACATTAATTTTTTATTATTTATGTTGATAACGTGAACGGTATCAAATATCACATCGTGGACATCTGTATTGATTTAAATAATAAAAAATGTGGCAACGAGTCTCGAAGATTTATAACGCCATTGATGATGATGATGATGACTAAATACTTTTTACGTTAAATTTACAAAAATGAACAGGTTTTTTTTGTATTACAACCAATATTATCGTTTTCAGGACCAGCAATTATCATCACAAATAGGAAATGTTTTGAACAGGGTTATACAAAGCAGAGTGAGCAAAAGATTTAATATAAGCGAATAATTACAACATGATTCCCAGAGCCTTAGCTCATTCCCCATATGCTGCACGATTTTTGAAAGAACTCACAATTGGAATTCGGAATTCGATATTTGGTAATCGAAATTACAATTCATGCTTAAATTTAATTGCTAATCAATATTTTCGTACCAAAAAGCGGTTGCCCATCTGTACACTAATGGAACGCAGATTCAGATAGAGCGCGTTAAACAGTCTTGCTACCTATTACATTATTATAAATATTACTGCTCATTATTATAAATAATGAGCAGTAGAGTAGAAAAGTTGAAAATAGTGGAGGTATTTAGCATTAACGGTTCTCCTTTAAAATCAAGATGACGGCTAACGCTTCAGCGGAATTCAGTCGCAATTTTAAATTTATACCACTATTATTGACCTCCCCTAAAGGTTAGAATTATAAAATTTGGGGCAGCTCGAAAACAAGATTCAATTCAATAATTATGCTTCCCCTCTTTTTAATATATTCCCGCTTAACTCAAAAAATATCAACCGCACGACAAAAATTGTCAAAAAGAAATTGTAGGAAATCATATTTGAAACAATTTTAAATATTCGTAAAAAATGAAAGAGATCAAAATTATGTAAAAGTTAATTCCATCTACTAAGTTCTATTTTTGTATAGGTACCTACATTTTTATCGTAAAACTCATTATCGAGACAATTCAATAGTTATGCTCTAACTCTAACTGTCACTATTTTCCCCCACAACTCGGAAAATATCGACATCATAAAATAGTTATTTTCCTAACTAGTGCGGAAAGTAATATTTTCACGCACGAGACTGCCGTTGACCCGAACGACGCTATAGCGGAGTTCGGGCAAGCAGTCGAGTGCGGGGAAGACACTTTCCGCACGAGTTAGGAATAATATTTTTTCTAGGGCCGTACGTTTGGAAAAAGCCACAAAAAATAGAGTTATATCAATTTTTATTTAGAAGTGAACATATACAAATCAATTCTTTGACAAGGTAGTCAAAACCAAACTTTCAATATAATGGGTTACCACGACGACGATATTGGTTTCCATTTCCATGACGACAATTCAAAACCATTGTAATTGTCTACTGATCTGATATCTCTCCTGATCTGATATGTCTCCAATAACGGACTTAACATAAATGCAACAAAGACAAAGTTACTTGTGGTTAGTAAACAAGACGTCGGCCCTATGCAACTAATTGTCAATGATAAATCAATAACAAAAGTTAACCATTTTAAATACCTAGGATGTTGGATAAACGAGACACTAAATCCGGATGAAGAAATTAAAACTCGTATAGAAATTGCAAGAGGAGCATTTATGAAACTTAGATCTATTCTGAGCAACTCTCAGCTGAACTTACAACTAAGAATCAAGTTCCTAAAATGTTATGTGTATCCTGTAATACTATATGGATGTGAAACCTGGATCATGAAGGTTAACATGATGAACAAATTAGAAGCCTTTGAGATGTGGTCGTATCGTAGAATGCTCAGAATATCATGGGTTCAACGCATTTCAAACACAGAAGTCTTAAATAGAGTAGGTCAAGGCGAAGATGACTTAATGAAGATGATAAAAAAAAACTTAATATCTGGGGCATATAATGAGAGGTAGCAGATACAGGATGCTGCAGTTAATACTCAATGGAAAGATCGACGGAAAAAGAGGAATTGGTCGAAAGAAATATTCATGGCTCCGAAACCTTCGTCAATGGACTGGCTTATCAGCAGATCAATTGTTACATGCCGCACAAGATCGAGAACGATATCGGCAAATTGTTATGGAAGCTACCCACGCCTAAAAATTTGGGCACGGTACTTAAAGAAGAAGAAGAAGACTGATCTGACTTTTAAATATTATGTCAAAATAATTTTATTTCATCGAATTATCGCAGTAATTTCATTAAAACATGAACACAATAAGATAAATTTAAAAAAATTAGTACCTAAATAATATCTAAATATTAGTTTATTGAATGTATTATACTTCACGCACGCCGTGCGGGAAAGTGCAACTTTTGGAAACGAAATGCGTGCGTGAATCTTTAGTACATACCATTGTTGGATTATAACCCTTCATTCGACACCTCATTTGTCATTCTACCTGGCATAATGACGGAGTAGTTACATTCGCGGTCTGACAGACAGACGGACAGACAGCCTTGGTCAAATTTCTCAACTTTAGTACCATCCTTGGTTATAAGCTTTCATTCAACACCTTATTTGTCATTCTACCTGGTACAGTGACGGAAGAGTTACATTCGCGGTCAGGCAGACCGACGGACCAAATTGCTCATCTTTAGTACCATCGTTGGATTATAACCCTTCATTCGACACCTCATTTGTCATTCTACTTGGCATAATGACGGAGTAGTTACATTCGCGGTCTGACGGACAGGCGGACAGACAGCCTTGGTCAAATTTCTCAACTTTAGTACCATCCTTGGTTATAAGCTTTCATTCGACACCTGATTTGTCATTCTACCTGGTACAGTGACGGAAGAGTTACATTCGCGGTCAGGCAGACCGACGGACCAAATTGCTCATCTTTAGTACCATCGTTGGATTATAACCCTTCATTCGACACCTCATTTGTCATTCTACTTGGCATAATGACGGAGTAGTTACATTCGCGGTCTGACGGACAGGCGGACAGACAGCCTTGGTCAAATTTCTCAACTTTAGTACCATCCTTGGTTATAAGCTTTCATTCGACACCTTATTTGTCATTCTACCTGGTACAGTGACGGAAGAGTTACATTCGCGGTCAGGCAGACCGACGGACCAAATTGCTCATCTTTAGTACCATCGTTGGATTATAACCCTTCATTCGACACCTCATTTGTCATTCTACCTGGCATAATGACGGAGTAGTTACATTCGCGGTCTGACGGACAGACGGACAGACAGCCTTCGTCAAATTTCTCATCTTTAGTACCATCCTTGGTTATAAGCTTTCTTAGACACCTAATTTGTCATTCTACCTGGTACAGTGACGGAGGAGTTATATTCGCCGTCAGGCAGACCGACGGACCAAATTGCTCATCTTTAGTACCATCGTTGGATTATAACCGTTTATTCGACACCTCATTTGTCATTCTACCTGGCGTAATGACGGAGTAATTACATTCGCGGTTGGACGGACAGATTGACAGACAGCCTTGGTCAAATTCCTCATCTTTAGTACCATCCTTGGATTATAAGCTTTCATTCGAGACCTTATTTATCATTCTACCTAGTACAGTGACGGAGGAGTTATATTCGCGGTCAGGCAGACCGACGGGCCAAATTGCTCATCTTTAGTACCATCGTTGGATTATAACCGTTCATTCGACACCTCATTTGTCATTCTAACTGGTATAATGACGGAGTAGTTACATTCGCTGTCGGACGGACCGATGGACAGACAGCCTCGGTCAAATTTCTCATCTTTAGTACTATCCTTGGATTATAAGCTTTTATTCGACACCTCATTTGTCATTCTACCTGGTATAGTGACGGAGGAGTTATATTCCCGGTCAGGTAGACCGACATACCAAATTGCTCATCTTTAGTACCATCGTTGGATTATAACCGTTCATTCGACATCCCATTTGTCATTCTACCCGGCATAATGACGGAGTAGTTAAATTCGCGGTCGGACAGACAGATGGACAGACAGCCTTGGTCAAATTTATCATCTTCAGTACCATCCTTGGCTATAAGCTTTCACTCGACACCTTATTTGTCATTCTACCTGGTACAGTGACGGAAGAGTTACATTCGCGGTCAGGCAGACCGACGAACCAAATTGCTCATCTTTCGTACCATCGTTGGATTATAACCCTTCATTCGACACCTGATTTGTCATTCTACCTGGCATAATGACGGAATAGTTACATTCGCGGTCTGACGGACAGACGGACAGACAGCCTTGGTCAAATTTCTCAACTTTAGTACATCCTTGGTTATAAGCTTTCATTCGACACCTTATTTGTCATTCTACCAGGTACAGTTGCGGAGGAGTTATATTCGCGGTCAGGCAGACCGAAGTACCAAATTTCTCATCTTTATTTCCATCGTTGGATTATAACCCTTCATTCGACACCTCATTTGTCATTCTACCTGGCATAATGACGGAGTAGTTACATTCGCGGTCTGACAGACAGACGGACAGACAGCCTTGGTCAAATTTCTCAACTTTAGTACCATCCTTGGTTATAAGCTTTCATTCGACACCTTATTTGTCATTCTACCTGGTACAGTGACGGAAGAGTTACATTCGCGGTCAGGCAGACCGACGGACCAAATTGCTCATCTTTAGTACCATCGTTGGATTATAACCCTTCATTCGACACCTCATTTGTCATTCTACTTGGTATAATGACGGAGTAGTTACATTCGCGGTCTGACGGACAGGCGGACAGACAGCCTTGGTCAAATTTCTCAACTTTAGTACCATCCTTGGTTATAAGCTTTCATTCGACACCTTATTTGTCATTCTACCTGGTACAGTGACGGAAGAGTTACATTCGCGGTCAGGCAGACCGACGGACCAAATTGCTCATCTTTAGTACCATCGTTGGATTATAACCCTTCATTCGACACCTCATTTGTCATTCTACCTGGCATAATGACGGAGTAGTTACATTCGCGGTCTGACGGACAGACGGACAGACAGCCTTCGTCAAATTTCTCATCTTTAGTACCATCCGTGGTTATAAGCTTTCATTAGACACCCAATTTGTCATTCTATCTGGTACAGTGACGGAGGAGTTATATTCGCGGTCAGGCAGACCGACTGACCAAATTGCTCATCTTTAGTACCATCGTTGGATTATAACCGTTCATTCGACACCCCATTTGTCATTCTACCTGGCATAATGACGGAGTAGTTATATTCGCGGTCGGACGTACCGACGGACAGACAGTCTAAATTTCTCATCTTTAGTTTAGTACCATCCTTGGATTATATGCATTCATTTGACAACTTTATTCGGCAAAAATATTTCTTGGGGATTTTTTGTCCGGGATTTTTTGTGGGGATATTTTGTCCAAAAAAATTTATGGGGATTATCTGTCCGGGATTTTTTGTGGGGATTTTTTGTCCGGGGATTATTTGTGGGGATTATTTGTAGGGATTTTTTGTGGGGATTTTTTGTCCGGGGATAATTTGTGGGGATTTTTTGTCCGGGATTATTTGTCCGGGGATTATTTGTCCGGACCCCGTTTTTAGAGGAAGGTGAGTGATATTTTTTTGTACTCAAAGAGAGTAACATAAATAAACTGCATCTCTTATTCAAGTGAAAGAAACTGCTTATCGTCCAAGAACAATGGTTTATCAATTGGAGCCTATCTGTTGTGGCTGTCTTAATATTTTCAATGAAAGCAAAAAATTTTACTTTTAACACATTCGTGAATATGTCTTCATATACAGACAATGATTTCCCTGTAAGTGTCTGTATATGAAGATGTGTCCACAAATGGGCTATTGCCAGTAAGATAAAATCTATGATCACGGATGTAGAATGATCAATCATATTGATGTAGAAAATCAGAGAGGAAGGACTGCACCAAAAAAGAAAATTACCTAAGAGAAACAAACAGATATTGTTCGTCCACTCTTAACTTTTCCCATGGGTCACTACTTCTATACTCTATAAAAAAACGTTCTATACATTGTTTTGATAAAATTAATAGTTTTCGATTTATTCGCTATCGAAAGTGTTACGTTTTATATCTAAAAAATCAATGTTTTTAATAAGTTTTCTGCTAATACAGTACAACCTGCCACACCCGGACCTCCCCATATCCGGACGGTCATGCCGTCCGGATCTACCGAAATCTACCGAGAAAGGCAGTACTGCTGTTGGACAACGCACCCTCTCATTCCGACCCAAAAGAACTAAAAGATGGCGAAGTAATGTATTATAGAATCTATAAAACGTGTCTATCAACGAAAGCTATTGACGGCGTTGATTACTGGAATGTATGAAGGAGAAAGCGTTATAGAGACTATAAAAGAAGTGATCTTGATATCCGGATTTTTTCATATCCGGATCGGTCTGTCGCCACATTGATCCGAATATGGCAGGTTTTACTGTAACTCCAAAAGTTTTCGTCTTATCAAAACAACTTTACTTAACAAAAATGTACTTTTTGAAAAAATAAACAACCGTTTTTAATTTTCTTTAAGACCAATGGTAATCGAGCTATATTTTATTATATTATATTAGCTTTTCTTCGTCAAATGCTAAATATTGTAGTATAGTTTCAAAGTCAAAAGACGGGAAACCTATGCATTTTTCGAGGATAACTTGTTCAAACCAATTTAAAGTATTTAAAAATATCTATCTCCAGAAATAAAAGTCTCTAGCTCAAAAATTAAGTGACTTATAATGAAAAGAATGTCAGTCTCTATTTTTTTTTCAGCGAAAAAGTGATCCGAAGCAACCCTCTAATCACCACCCTAATTAAAATTAGTCATTGACCTTATTTGGTCTTCTTTATTCATGTATTATTAATAGGTTCTAGAAGTTTGACCGGCTTAGAATGATTAGTTAAAAAAAATGGGAGTTAAAAGCGAATAACGAATTTTTGTAGTTTGGAAAAAATGGCCTTTTCTTCAGAATAGAAAGATTAGTATCAGAGATACGAAAAAATGTTTAAATATGAAATTGTAGCTTATTTAATTTCCAAGAACCTGGTTTGCAAACATTTTTTCCACGGCAAAAATTGAGTGAACTATTGACAATTAAAACTTGTAATAACATGCAAAAATCACCTTTACCAACCCTTTCAAAGTCACCTCTTTGTGCGAATGAGGATTTTAAAAAGATTTAATATTAATAGGCTTATAGATCTTGTAAAAACCTACAAAATTCTTTTTTACCAAACTTTCTAAGATAAAAAATATAAAAGTTATGATTAAAAAATCAATATATGTATTTTTTTGAAAAAAAAAAGGAGAAATTCAATTGGAAGCATAATAATGTAAGTTGGCAGTGTTTTTAGTCAGTGGCCTTATTCATTCTTCTTTATTTATTTATTTATTTTCATATTCTTTTTCTTTATGGCGTCGGAGGTTTTATTCATCTTCTATCCATCTCTTCCATTTCTTGCGGTCCTTTGCTAACTCTTTCATTTGTTGATGTGTTTTTCCTTTTTCCTGTAAAATTTCTATAATCTGATCGATGCATCTCTTCCTTGGCCTCCCTTTCCTTCTTTTACCATATCTTTTCGATTCCATCACCTGCTTTGGTAGTCTTCCCTAGTCCATTCTGTTAATGTGTCCACACCATTTTAATTTTCTTTTTTGTATCTTGTTTCTTGGTAACCTATAATACGATATTGTATGATATTATAAGTTATTTAATTCCCAAGAACTTGACTTGAAAAAAAATTGTCTACGGCAAAAATTGAGTGAATCGTAAATGAGTATATTGAAAAACATTGATGTTTTCGATAGCGAATAAATTGAAAACTATTAATTTTATCAAAAAAATGTATAGAACATTTTTTGCTTAGAATGAATGCATCTGGAGATAGATATTTTTAGATAGTTTAAATTAGTTTGAACAAATATATTCTTGAAAAATGCAGTTTTCCCGTCTTTTGACTTTGAAACTACAATATTTAGCATTTGACGAATAAGAGCTACC
Source organism: Diabrotica virgifera virgifera (assembly GCF_917563875.1). Classification (NCBI taxonomy): domain Eukaryota; kingdom Metazoa; phylum Arthropoda; class Insecta; order Coleoptera; family Chrysomelidae; genus Diabrotica; species Diabrotica virgifera. The sequence goes on from NC_065450.1 coordinate 88,478,021, forward strand.
ATTTAATAAAGTATAGCTCGATTACTATTGGTCTTAGAGAAAATTAGAAAAAACGGTATTGTTTATTTTTTCAAAAGGTACGTTTTTGTTAAGCAAAGTTGTTCTGATAAAATCAAACATTTTTGAGTTATTAGTAGAAAACTGATTAAAAACATTGATTTTTTCGATATAAAACTAACACTTTCAATAGCGAATAAATCGAAAGCTATTAATTTTATAGCTAGTCCCTTGAGGGATCATAGAAAATCTAAAAAACGTCAGATTTTCTACACAATTTTAATAGAAGTACATATAACTTCTAAAGTGCGGACAAAGTACACACACATTTTTTTTCTATATTAATAATTCCAAAAATATATATAAAAACTATTTAAAAAGTCAGTACAACTATTAACTCACTTTTGTCTCTGTTCTCGCAAATTTTAAAACACAACTTCACAACCATAACCATAACAAACCACAGCAGCGGCGCCACAGCCGCCATATTGGATAATTTTTGACATGTCATTTGAACACCCAATCAGAGCAAACATATAACGCATCTGTGCCCAGCACCAACATTTTTGATAAAATCGCACACATTTACATTCACTCCCTATCACGCCTAAAGAAGTACCTATAACTTCAAAAACTAAAACTTCATACATGTTTTACCTGAGACAAATTTATTAGGCAATTAAAAATTTGTACAGATTACTTGAATGAAAAACTCCCACAGACCACAGGCCCCACCAAATAGAAGCTGATCAAGTGTATGATGAAAAGATAAAGATACAGAAACTGCCAAAACTGTTACATATTTAAGTACATACATTTTCAACCTACAACTGTGCTTATCCATCCTATCTTTGCATTTTAGAAGAGACAGCAGTCTACATTTAATTTGACAGTTCATGGTAACACCACAGGTAAAGTTGTTTATTACATGTGGTATGAATCTATTGTCTATTGGTATGATCTATTTTCTAACTGTCATCATGTAGAGACAAAACAACTCACTTTACATCCCAAGTGATGGGAATGTCATACATTACCTAATAGTAGGGGAGGAAAGTATGCTAAATTTGCAGTTACTGGAGCGTTATGGGGACCTATTGGGTCGTGAAGAGTAGGTCCTAAAACCAAAAAAAGGTAAGAAGTTTTCCATAAAGTGGGGGGACTTTCCATTTTTTTTAATTAATTTTCCATTTCCAACAATTGTTTTTTCCGATTATAGCGCCATCTATCGATAATTCGAAACAATGTCTAGAATAAAAGTTACTTATTTTTATGTAAGGAATCCAAATCTGTAATAAAAAATGGGGGCTCCTATTTAAGATTTTAAAGTAACCCCCCACCCCACCTCTGTGGGGGTCGTGTATCATTCGATAAATTTTTGAAAAATATTGAACACATATTTTTTAGTATTTTAATCTGACGTTTATTTCACAAAATATTCTCTTTTTTTTGTAAAACTTTATGACTTGCCCATTTTCTTACATCTGGCTCAAATCATCAGATTTTTTAAATATACACTGTTTGCATGTACTTAACTTACCTTATCTTAATCTGACAATTACGAGTTTTTCTAAGGATATATTTTTTTCGGACCCCCCTTAACGAACTCCCCTGTATTAAGGCCAATATATATTGTAGAGGTACATTTACAGGGTACAAGGTTTCTCCCCATGTGATAATCTGATGCGCTCAAGTAACTGCAAAAAATTTCTGCTTGGGCTTCCCTACCATAAGGGCATATAGACCGGGCAGTATCGTCGCACCCGCTAGCGCAATTATTCCGATTCGATTTTTTTGCACAAACTTACTCAAAAAGAGGTCCTTATAACATATCCACAGGGTGCCGGGCGGTGCAGTGGTCGAACAATTTTTTAAACAATTTTTTTTAAACAAATTCAGAAAAATAATTTTTTTATTTCCAACAATTTTTTTTAGATAATTTGTGTCATTCTGAGCAAAAAAGGTCTCCTGTCATTTTTCTCTAAAATTGACTGTTGTCGAGTTATACGCGATTAAAAATTTAAAAAATGCGTAAATGGCCATTTTCAGGGCTTCATAACTCGATTAAAAATAATTATTATGAAATTCAAAAGTGACAAAATCAAGATTTAAATACCTTCTTCAACGTCCTGAAGAGATTTTTGTCACTATTTTATTACAAAGCTGTTATTTTTAGTTATTAACAATTAGCGGTATAGTCCAACTGTATCGTAGCCCCCGTTAGCGGAACTATTTCGATTCGATTTTTTTGCACAAATTTACTCAAAAAGAGGTCTTTATAACATATTCACAGGGTGCCGGGCGGTGCCGTGGTCGAAAAATTTTTTAAACAAATTCACAAAAATAATTTTATCATTTCCCACAATTTTTTTTAGATAATTTAGATCATTGTGAGTAAAAAAGGTCTTTGGTCATTTTTCTCTAAACTTGACTGTTGGTCGAGTTATACGCGATTAAAAATTTGAAAAATGCGAAAATAGCCATTTTCATAACTCGATTAAAAATTATTATTATGAAATTAAAAAAGTGTCAAGATCAAGATTCAAATACCTTCTTCAGCGTCCTGAAGAGATTTTTGTCAATCTTTTATTACAAAGCTGTTATTTTTAGTTATTAGCAATTAGCGGTATAGTCCAACTGTATCGTCACCCCCGTTAGCGGAACTATTTCGATTAGATTTTTTTTTTGCACAAACTTACTCAAAAAGGGGTCCTTATAATATATCCACAGGGTGCCGGCCGGTGCCGTGGTCTAAAAATTGTTTAAAAAAATTTTCGACCACGGCACCCTGTGAATATGTTATAAAGACCTCTTTTTGAGTAAATTTGTGCAAAAAAATCGAATCGAAATAGTTCCGCTAACGGGGGCGACGATACAGTTGGACTATACCGCTAATTGTTTTTTTTTTTATTTGTGACTTTAGCACTTAGCTATTTAGCCAGATACAACTTGATAATAATTAATACTAATACAAAAAAAAACTATTAAACCTAATACAAATTATTAAAAAGAAAAACATATTATTCTAATTTACTTAATACTAAATAAAAAAGTGTCTATCTATACCTACTATTGCAAACAGATCAAAATAGTCAAAAGAAAAAAAAAACCTCTTAAAAATTACTAAAAGACATTACTATAAATAGGGAAAAGGAGGGAAAATAAACAATTGGGTAAAAAAAAGGTTAACGAAATTGGCTAAAATTGATTACAGACATACATTTGTACTATGTATAAATTTGATTAGACAATCATATACTCTTTTGTCATTAGTAGCCAATAGGTTATTTATTTGGTACGGAGGAAATATTTGCAGCGTTTGCAAGCTGCTTAAAAGAGTTCCTGTATGCTGAGTATATTTGGAACAGTTAAAAAAGATATGATTAAGATCTCCTTGTTCTTGACATGTTTCACATAAGTCTGAATTGTAAATTTTGATTTTAGCAAGATGAGTAGGATAACAAGCATGACCAAATCTCAATCTTATTAAGGTTGTTATATATTTACGGATGTTACTAAATTTCTTAAACCATCTCGAATTTGGAATTTGTGGTTGTATATAAATATATTGTGTTGTTGAGTGGTTACAAAAAGTTTGCCAATAAGTTTTCCAACGATCTATTTGATTTCTTTTAGAGATACAAAAAGTGTCAGGAATACAAATTCTCTCCTCTGGTACAATTTCAGCTGAAGAGGTTATTGCAGCTTTAGCTAAAGAATCAACATGCTCATTATATTTTATACCAATATGAGCTTTTACCCAAATAAAATTAGTAGTTTTATTTTTATTTTTAAGCTTGACAAGCATGTTCTTAATTTGGTAAATGAAAGGATTAGAATTATAATTGGGTAATTTTGAATTTTTGAGAGATAATAAAACTGACAATGAATCGGATATTATTAACACTGAATTATTGTTTAAACTATCGAAATATATCAAGGATTCAAGAATTGCAATTGCTTCTGCACTAAAAATTGAGCAATTAGAAGGTAATTTGAACATTTTTTCTGTTGACTTAGATGGAATGTAGAAAGCACATCCGGTCCCTTCCGATGTTTTGGATGCATCTGTATAGATTACAGTTGCTTTGGGCCATTTGTCTATACAGGAATTCAAGATGCATGAATCTAATAATGAACTATTATAATATGTAGGTATACGTATATCAGGTTCATAAAAAAATGCGAAATAGTCGTTAGTATCAAGGTTGTTGATATTGTTGATATACTTATTGTTGCACATGGTTCTAAAGGCTGTACACAGGGTTGGTGTATTTTTATGAGTCCAGTAACTGTTTGTTAGATCATCTGTGTTTAGTGAGCTTATGCTAGAATATAATGAATTATTGATACATGCAATTTTCACAACAAATTTTTCACTCAGATAATCTCTTCTAAAATTCAAGGGAGGTTCTAAAGCTTCAACATGCAATGGTGCTATTGGAGTAGACTTCATTGCTCCCATACATATACGTAGAACAGTACGTTGAAATACATCAATTTTATTTAAAATTTGTTTACTTGCTGATCCATAAAGTATACATCCATAGTCCAGAATAGATCTGATGTAAGATTTGTAAAATAGTAAAGCTGTTTCTACATCAGCTCCCCACCAAGTTTTAGAAATGGATTTTAAAAAGTTTAGACCTTTATTGCTTTTGTCAAGCATATATTCGATGTGTAATTTCCAAGTTAGCTTTTGATCTAGAAACATGCCTAGATACTTTATTGACTTGCAGAAATTTAAAGTTTGGCCATTTAATAAAATAGTATTTGTGTTAGGAATATTATGTTGTGAAAAAATACACACATTAGATTTACTAGTGGATAAATTAAAACCATTTTCACAAAACCATTTTGAGAAATATTCATGTAATTTTCTTAAGATTGTAAGGGAGGGTTCATATTTTGTCCTTTCTGTATATATGAGGAAGTCATCCGCATATTGGATTGTTTTGTAAGTAATACTTGGTGCATTAAGGCTATGAAAATCAGCCGTATACAAATTAAAAAGAAAAGGGCTTAAGACTGATCCCTGAGGTAATCCCCAACTATTATAACGTGGTCCAAGAAGTTCATTTTTATGGTTTCTAACGTATAGGCGTCTATCAGTGTAGAAATTAAGAATAGTTTGTGCTAGTTTTATGGGTATTTGAAACTGATTGATCATTTTGTCTTTTAATCGAGGTAAACACACACTGTCATAAGCGCCTTCTATATCTAGTGATAAAGTAGGCAAATAATTATTTCTAGAAAAATTACCCTGTATGTCCGCTACAAGTGTAGCTAAAGCATCTAAAGCTCCACATCCTCGTCTGTATCCAAATTGATTGTTTGGTAGTAACTTTTTAGTATGGACCCACCATTCTAGTCTGTTTTTTAACATACGTTCCAAAGTTTTAAATACACACGAAAAAAGAGAAATGGGTCGATAAGATTCGGCTGAATTTGGATCTTTTGTAGGCTTTAGAATCGGAATAACAATTATGTCTTTAAAAATATTTACGTCAGAATTGTCTTGAACTATACGATTAAAAAGGTCCAATAGAAAATGTTTTGCTACTTCTGGAAGGTTTAAAAGCATGGAGTATTTGATATGATCGTATCCTGGACTATTATCTTTACGATTATTTATAGCGAAAATTAGTTCATTGTAAGTAAAAGATTTTAAGAGAAAATGATTTTTATCAGCTGGGGTTGATGCTATGGAGCTGGGAATTATTTGAGGGTTCGCAGTTGGGGGTGCAACTTTAATAAGAAAGTCATCCATCCATTTCTGATCTAAAGATTTTATGTTTGATAGCGGTTTTCTGTAAAGTTTTTTAGCTTGATTCCAAAGAGTTGTAGCGGATGTATTTTTATTGAGCGAAGAGACCCATTCAATCCAATGCTTTTTGGCTATACTTTTTAATGTTTTTTTGGTTCTAGCTGCAATCTCCTGATATTGAACATAATTTTCAAAATTACTTTTTTTCTTGTAATTTATTAGAGCCAATTTTCGTTGTTTGATAATATTGTCACAATCAATATTCCACCAAGGAGGTGGGTGCCTTTTACATTTATAAGGTTTATATTGGGGTATAGCTACTCCCGCAGCCGTATTTATATTATTTATGAAGAAGGAGTACTTATCAATTAGATTATCCGAGTGAAAATTGTTTGTATCGTGTAAATTTTGAATAGTAGAGGAATATAACGCCCAATTGGCTTTTTTAATATTCCATTTATTTTTAGGAGATATTTCATTTTCATTAATTGCAAAAAGAAGTTCTATAGATATGACATAGTGATTTGATCCTAGAGTGTCAGGAATGACATTCCAAGATGTCTTGTTAACCAATTCAGGTGAACAAAAAGTTACATCGACAGCCGAATCTTGTTGATCAGGACGTCTCAAAATTGTAGGTTCGCCATTATTTAAAATTGTTAAATTTAAATCATCTGCGACATTTATAAGTTGTGACCCTATGGTATCATTATTACGACAACCCCATATAGAGTGGTGTGCATTAAAGTCACCACCTATAATTAAAGGACCCTCAAATTGTTCAAAAATTTTAGTCCAATCGTCATATTTTGTTTGTATTTTTGGAGGTTTATAAACAGATAAAAAATTTAACAATAAAGTTCCATATTTAACTTGGATAGCACACACTAAAATATTTTCATTGTAATTTATATTGATTTTATGTTCAACAAAACGAAGAGATTTGTGTACCAAAATTGCCACACCAGCGTAGCCATCGTTTCTGTCATTGCGGACTATATTGTAACCACTAAAACTATATTTTTGATTTCTTTTGAACCAAGTTTCACTTATAATAGCAATGTCAATATTTTTATCATAAAGAAATTGTACCAGACTATTTTTGTTAGCTATAGCAGACCGTGCATTCCATTGCATTATATTTAAATTGCGTGTTTTGGGCATTTTATTGGTTTTTCAAAGTATCCTCCAATACCTGTTCTATGCTACTTGTAATTAATTTAATATCAATAGGTTGTCTATTGTTACTTGAAAGAATTTTATTTAAAAAATCCACGATAAAAATGGATAGGTTGCTAGCTATACTACTCTTCTTGGTTTCCAAACAAGCGTAGTTTGGTTTATTTGAATTTATCGGCAAAGGTTGTGAAGGTCCAAAGGAGAATGGAAATAATGGTTCATGGATAGGTGACTGGATAGTGGGAGAGTTTGATTTTCTCTTCTTTTTCATTGGAGGACTAAAGCTTACAGGATTGGGTTGGGAAAGGAAATTATTTTGATTGCAATTGGTATTTTTAGGAATTTGATTAGGTTGTGATAATGACATACGATGGTTGTTAGGAAGAACAGGAAAATTTTGGTCATAATTTGTTAGCGGTGAAAAAGAGTTGTGATTTACTAGACTGGATAAGGAGTTTTCAGAAATTTCTTTAGCTTCTTTAAAGGAGGTTTTTTGCTGTATCATTATATTTTTAATTTTTTTTTGATTATCGTAAGAGGGACACTTTTTTGAGATAGAAACATGATCTTTGCTTTTACAGTGTATACAAAAAGTTAAATTTTTATCACAATTATGTTTATCGTCTTTAATTTCTCCACAATTGATACACTTTTCTTCAGTACTGTTACACTGCTTAGATACATGCCCAAATTTAAAACATTTGAAGCATTGGGTCACTCTTCCTACAAATTGTTCGACAGGAAAAAATACTCTATTAAAAGCTACTCGATCAGGTAAAATATTCCCCTCAAAAGTAACAACAATAGTTTTTTTTGGTACAAATTCAACTGTTCTGTCTTCTTTTTGGACTTTTCTATTTAATCTGTAGATATTAGTGACGCGTGAGTGTGATTCTATATTTTCCATAAGATAGTTGATATCGTAACGAGTATCAACATCTCTTACTAACCCTTTAATTTCAAGTAAGTGATTTGGAATAAATGCTTTTAAATTTTCTGACTTTAGGAGGGGATGTTTAACTAAATTATTTGCTTCTAATAATGATTTTAATAAAACCTTAATCCGGTTTCGGCCTATACTCTTAATTTCCAAAATGTTATTAAGTTTAAATTTTTTAAAAAGGATATGGGCAACTGTCATTGCATGCAATTTTCCTACATTATTTTCAGTGCTTTCTATGTATACCCAAATATTTTGTACATTGTACTTATCTGAAAGAATATTGAAAGTTTTCGGTTCCAACTGCTTTGTTTTCTGGAGGTTACTATCACTTGGATTATTACTAGTAACACTTGAAATTAAAATACTGTTATCCATATCAGCATCTGTCGTCACAAAAGACGTCGGTTGTGTAGTTTTGTCCCCCATCGGGGACCGATATTTATTAGTTGTCAGAATACACTTGTCTTCTTAATTGACTTTTCACTAAAATTTTAAAGTTTACCTATATAAATAGGTATACAATTTTATTCACTGACAAAAACTGTTACTTTTTCAACTCGTATGAAAGTTTAAATAATACTTTTTGAGCTAAAAATGTTAATTTTTACTAAGAGTAGATTTTACTTCGTACTATCAGTTTGAAGTTTAAAACGTCAATACCGCTAATTGTTAATAACTAAAAATAACAGCTTTGTAATAAAATAATGGCAAAAATCTCTTCAGGACGCTGAAGAAGGTATTTCAATCTTGATTTTGTCACTTTTTGAATTCCATAATAATCATTTTTAATCGAGTTATGAAGCCTTGAAATGGCCATTTTCGCATTTTTCAAATTTTTAATCGCATATAACTCGACAACAATCAATTTTAGAGAAAAATTACAAGAGACCTTTTTTGCTCAGAATGACCCAAGATATCTAAAAAAAAAATTGTTGGAAATGAAAAAATTATTTTTGTGAATTTGTTTAAAAAAATTGTTTAAAACATTTTTCGACCACGGCACCGCAAGGCACCCTGTGGATATGTAATGAGGACCCCTTTTTGAGTAAGTTTGTGCAAAAAAATCTGATCGAAATTGTTCCGCTAACGGGGGCGACGATACAGTTGGACTATAGCGCTAATTGTTAATAACTAAAAATAACAGCTTTGTAATAAATTAATGACAAAAATCTCTTCAGAACGCTAAAGAAGGTATTTGAATCTTGATTTTATCACTTTTTGAATTTCATAATAATCATTTTTGATCGAGTTATGAAGCCTTGAAAATGGCCATTTTCGCATTTTTCAAATTTTTAATCGCGTATAACTCGACAACAGTCAATTTTAGAGAAAAATGACAAGAGACCTTTTTTGCTCAGAATGACCCAAGTTATATAAAAAAAAATTTTGGAAATAAAAAAATTATTTTTGTGAATTTGTTTAAAAAAAAATTGTTTAAAAAATTTTTCGACCACGGCACCGCCCGGCACCCTATGGATATGTTATAAGGACCTCTTTTTGAGTAAGTTTGTGCAAAAAAATCGAATCGGAATAATTTCGCTAGCGGGGGCGACGATACTGCCCCGTCTAATAATAAATTCCTTATAAATGTTATCCATCCTATGGAATTTCAAGCAAATATGCATTTATAACTTATCTATATACGTTGTTCTGAAGCTATTTCCTTGTGGCATTTTTTAATCAACTATTTCTAATGGGAATAAGCCACAATTTTACCAAAAAAAAAAAAAAAATGATTTTATTAACGTTTCGAAGCCCAAATCAGGTTTCGTTGTCAAAATACAAAATACTACTAGAATAAACAAAAATGTTGTTGCTAAGTAAAAAAAAATTCTTCTAATAATTTATTTAATCTGACTCATTTATATTGGCAATTCAGACGTATATTATACATTTTAAAGTAGAAGACTTTAAAATGATATCGCCAATATTTATGAGTTGCGTTCCTGGGACGACTTTAGTAAAAGATAGTTCATTTGATTACATGAAATCAATCCCAACTCAAGAATATCCGTCACAAAAAAATCATAGCATGTGATATGTCTTTAAAAAGACAACCAAATGCAACGATGACAGTAAAATTCTCGCGTTAGAGATTCCATGGTAAATCACGAGGGAAAACCAGGAAAAAACCTCGTGATACTATCCCGACATCGTAAGTATTTGGTCTTACATTTAATTTACCTTCAAAAAACTAATACCAAATTCTGACTTTAATATGTTTAAATTATAAATAATATTAATAATACATAGATATACAATAAGTAATACTAAAATATAAAATTTGTACGAACTCGATATGTTATTGACTTACTAATCGTGGTATTTTCTTTCTACTGACTTCCTCTTTCAGTATGGGTAACCACATCCTACTGCATTCTACCGAGGAATTTGCGACACAATTGGTTTCATTTTAGACAAGGCGGAAACGGCGGGTTCGTTGGGAAAAATATTCCCATGAGATATTTTTGCATAATCACATTCGTGAGACATCCCAGAATAAGGTTCAAGAAGTCGCCCACGAGAAAAGTGGGCCAATTTTTTTTAACAATTTTTTTTAATCAAATTGCAAAAATCAATATTTTTGGCCCGGACTATTTTTTTTTAGGTTTTTTGGACCATTCTGGACAAAAAAGGTCTCTTATAATTTTTCTCAAAAGTTGATCTTTTTCGAGTTATAAGCAAGTTAAAATTTGAAAAAAGCGAAAATGGCCATTTTTAAGACTTAATAACTCGGTCAAAAATTATTATTTTGAAAGTCAGAAAGTGACTAAATCAAAGTTTAAAGTCGCCGCTACATGATCCTGAAGAAATCTGTGTCATTAATTTACTACTAAGCTGTTATTTTTAATTAATAACAATGAGTGGTTAGATCGTATTGACGCTGCTGTAAATGTGAGTGCGAGTAAGATGCACAATTGGACTGCTGGAATGGCTTCTCTCTCGCACTCAGGATTTACAGCCCAGCACACGTGCATGGCGCTTATTATTATTACTTAAAAATAACAGCTTAGTAATAAAATAATGACAAAAATTTCTTCAGGATCTTGTAGGAGGGGCTTTAAACTATGATTTAGTCATATATTGACTTTCATAATAATAACTTTTAACCTAGTTATTAAGCCTTGAAAATGGCCATTTTTCGTTTTTTTCAATTTTAAATTGCTTATAAGTCGAAAACGATCAACTTTAGAGAAAAATTATAAGAGACCTTTTTTGTCCAGAATGGTCCAAAAAATTAAAGAAAAAATTGATCAGGCAAAAAATATTGATTCTTGCAATTTGATTAAAAAAAATTGTTAAAAAAAAAATTGGCCCACTTTTCACATGGGCGACTTCTTGGACCTTATTCTGGGATGTCTCACGAATGTGATTATGCAAAAAAAATCTCATGAGAATATTTTTCCCTTCGAACCCGCCGTTTTCGCCTTGTCTATTTAGCATAATTAGTGGTCATAATTAATAGTCCTTTCAGGACTATACTTGAATCTCTCCACTGAACTCTATGTTCATTATCCCATGCGTGTTGACATATTTGAGATCTATCAAATTCTCTATTTTTAATATAAGACTGATGTTCACTTATTCTAACGTTTAATGGTCTTGATGTTTCACCTAAATAAAATTGTTCGCATTCACAAGGTATTTTATAAATGCAATTCTCTGTTCTTTCTTGTTCATTGTTAGGTGTAGTTTTAGATAGAATAGATCTCAATGTGTTTGTTGTTTTGAATGTTGTTGAAATGTTGAATTTATTTCCAATTGTTTTAAGTTTCTCAGATAGTCCTTTTATATAAGGTATTGATATTTTCTGAGTATTATTTCTTGTGAATGTTGTAGGATCCCGCTCTAAGTTGTTCTGTTCCATTCGATCCAATCTTGAAAATTCCTTATTTATAAACGATAAAGGATAATCATTTTTTAATAAAACAGATGTTAACAATTGTTTTTCTTCTAAAAACGAATTTTCGTTAGAACAAGTAATTTTGGCTCCATCATATAAGGATTTAATGATTCCCTTTTTAACGTTGATGTTGTGATTTGATTTGTAATTGAGATATCTGTTGGTGTGTGTTGGTTTTCTATACACTTGAGTCTCATATCCAGTATCCTTCTTTGAGACTAAAATATCGAGGAAAGGTAAAGTGTTATTGTATTCCTTTTCCATTGTAAATTTTATTTTCTCTTGATCGTTTATAATATTCAGGAACGTATCACAACAATTCTGATCTACGAGGCCACATTGAAAACACATCATCTACATATCTCCACCATACTGTGGGTTTTAAATTTTGTTTAGAAATGATATTATTTTTACTTAGCAACAACATTTTTGTTTAGTCTAGTAGTATTTTGTATTTTGACAACGAAACCAGATTTGGGCTTCGAAACGTTAATAAAATCATTTTTTTTGGTAAAATTGTGGCTAATTCCCATTAGAAATAGTTGATTATTTATATACCATTTAAAGGGTTCTAACTTTGGTATTTCTTTGGTGGCTCAGATAGCATTCAACCTGTTTATTTTTTAACACTAATGATGATATTTTGTAAGAAAATTAAAAACAATCTGTGATGTAGCCCTCTGTAGCAAAAATTATGAATAAAAGAAACACATAAATGTATTAATATTACAGTAGAGCGTCGATATTCCGAACTAATTGGTACAGGGGTAGTTCGGATTATCAAATTGTTCGGATTATCGAACATATGTTCAAAATACATACAAAGCTCATAAACATAGTACATATGTACATACGTTTTAGTTACAAGGAATAAAACACCTGCATAATAAACAAATATATTGTATGTATTTCTGCATAAACAAAACAAAAAGCCGCGGTCACATTTTGCCCATATTGTCATATTAAATCCAAAAATTTGGTCTGCGATCATATTTTTCAATTTTTTTTTTGCGTTCGGATTACCAGGGTTCGGATTATCGACGCTCTACTGTATTAGTATTATTCAATTACCTTCCTTTATTGAAGCTCTTACTCTGTTCAGGATCAATTTCTTTATACAGGGGAATTGTTACTTCGTAATCCTTTTTTTCTACACCTCCTGTACCTTTAAAATATATAGAATCTTTATTGAACCTGAAACATAAACACAATGGTTACTTTTTGGACACCAGAGTCCAATTATTATTTATTGTATAAATTTATATCTTAAATCTGTATAAGTACTTTTACGCACACTGGCGTCTTCATACTGCTAATTTCTTTTCTAACTTCAAAACATTACCTGCCACGTCACCCAAAATTGACAACAGAAATTTTTTGTTGCAGGCCATAGTGGTTATATATGAGTGACAATGTTATTTCAGTAGGGGCCACGGCCATTTCCAGTTAGTGAGAGGTCACATTAAAAAAAATCCAGGAAAAAAATTATTTTGTCTTGGACCTCCATCAATTTTTTAATGACGTTTCACTGGGTGCCACAACTACAAAATTGCATATAAAAATCCATAAACCATCCTGTAATCTTGGGTGATAGCGAATAAGTTATTGTGTCAATTAATATATGACTGATATGTCCTCACCTTAATATTTTTTTTTCAGTCATATCTGTCTGACATGGCCCCCAAACAACAAGAAATGTTTAACAACTTTTGTGGTGTAGCGTCACATGAAACGTTTTAAGAAATGCGTATGGTAGGCAATGTGTTAACACTTTCAAGTCCGCCAACACGGCTTCTGTGTTCACACTGTTATCAATCACAGTGGCGGCTGGTCAGGGTCGGCAGTGCCGACCCATACATTTATCGACACATTATAGATTTTTTTAAATATATAAGCTAATCAGAGTTGATGATATTCGTTTCTGTGAAATAAAAAAAATATCTGTGAGATAATACAGACTAAATTTGATTCATTGTTTTTTAAAAGAATTCGATCGATCCTATACGTTAAGTGATCCCTGTGCGCTGTGCGTAAGAGACTTTTCAAATTAATGATCCTAGCCATACACCCGATTGCGATTGTGTGAATTCAAGGCCCGCTTCGGCAAGCCGTCCCCAGATTGACCATTTGCTTGTACTAAGAAGCTATGGAATATTAGCCGATACGCCACCAATTATACATTCCCCGTATTTATTTGAACATTGTTTACATAATTAAAATGTCAAAAAATTAAGGAAAATTTCGATTTTCTTCATTTTTTGATTATAACTTTAAAAGTATTCATTTTCGAGAAAAGTTGCACTGACATAAAAGTTGCGTAATTAAATTTCCTACAATATAGGATTAGTTAAAAATTGTCACCCTTGTTGCAAAATAGCAATAATTGCGAAAAAATCATAAAAAACAAGTACAGTGGTACCTCGATATACGAGCGCCCTAATATACGAGTGTTTTGAGATACGAGCCGCCGAGCGAGCGATGTTTTGCTTTGAGATGAGAGCAAAATTTGAGATACAAGGAACAGCTTTTATTAAAATTCATGCCCATTTTTGACTACCTATTTCTAACTTGAAGGAGGTGATAAATGGTATAATGCCAGTTAAGGGCATTACAATAATTTCCAAGCTCCGGACCTCTCTCCATGAAAAGATGGAGAAACTACTGATGGTGTGGGTGACAGAGAAGCACCTTCAAGGAGGAACCTTAACATAAAGCATCGTATGTGAGAAGGCACGAGCGATTTATGAAAGGAAGGACCTCTTTGGACAGTTTTTTAAACGAGCTGCAGATTAAAATGAGAATAGCGAAGATAACTGACGAAAATTAGCGCTTCTGTAAGCACCTCACTTTTTCTTATAGTTTTATAGAATATGTATATGTATTTTTTGTTATTTATAAATAAATGTGTCTTCTTGTAATTTCTTATTTAAAAACACTTAACAAAAACAACTAAGGTGGTTTTTTTGGGACGAACGGATTAATAACATTTCAGTTAATTTCAATGGAAAAAATTGCTTTAACATACGAGCAATTTGACATACGAGCAAGGTTACGGAACGAATTACCCTGGTATGTCAAGGTACCACTGTATTGGCATTTTACGTGTTTCAACTGTTTATGCTACAGTTAGGACCTTCATAATTTTACCCAGAAAACTATATCATATAATAAAACAATACTGTGAATTTCATTAAGATCGGTTCAATAGATTTTGCAATCCAGCTTTCGCAAAAAATTCATTTTTTCAAAATGTTGCAGAACTGAAAATAAAGCAGACAGCAAGTTGAATTTATTTTTACGTATAGGAGAATACTGTACCTTTCTTCTATATTATGTAAAAAATTATTTGTTTTATTATATCATAAAGGTTTTCTGGTTAAAATATGAAGGTCGTAAGTGTAGCATAAATGGTTGAAAAACGTAAAATGCGAATACTTATTTTTTATGTTTTTTTCGCAATTATTGCCGTATTGCAACAAGGATGGCACTTTTTAAAATTTTTAACCAATTCCTAGGAAATTTAATTACGCAACTTTTATGTCACTGTAACTTTTCTCAGAAGTGAATACTTTAAAAGTTAAAATCAAAAAAACGAAGAAAAAAATCGAAGTTTTTCTTCATTTTTTGACAGTTTGATTATTTAAACAATGTTCCAGGCCTTTTTGGTGGAAGGATAACTCAATTAGTATTTCCAAAGAATTTTCAAAATATCTATTAGACAAGTTCATTAAAAATTATCCATTTTTTAATCAAATAAAATAAGAAAATTGATTAACAGTTTTATATGCTGATCTAAATATTTTCGGAAGGTGGAATAGTTACAAAATATGTTTAATTTTATATACTGCAATTCATTAGGTATAACAAACTGTTCCCGAAATTAATAAATTACTGTGCTCAAATGTGGGCAAATTCTGCCTCAAATGAACGGGATTTCTCTTGTCTCAAAAGAGTCAAAACGTATTGTTGAAACACCATGAAACAAGAGAGAATGTCAAACTTGTCTCAAATGTCAATAGAAAAAAAATTTTAAAACCTCTCCAAAACAATAATAAATTTTACAATGACGTTATAACCCATTTTGCTACTTCGAAACAACATAGGCTAGAGTTAATTTATAAACAGGTTTAGGTTCTAAATTTATAGGAAAAAATAAAAAAAAACAAAAAAAATAAAAAAACAAAAAAAAACAAAAACAAAAAATCTTCTATGAAATTAAAGCCTTTTAATTAGATGGCATACCTATCTGAGGAGACAAAACCTTGCCGACCCTGTCCCTAAAGCCACGAGCCGCCACTGATCAATCAAGTGCCACTGACAAGGCTACCATGTTTACATTTCAACAATTTTCCAATGACAGTATAGAAGTGGCATGTGAAACAAATATTGATATTGGCCCAGACACAAGATTCATTTCTTGGTTTAAAATAAATAAATTTGTTATTAAATTGTCATACTTGTACAATGGATTTCTACTTTGATACTTGTACTTTCTCTAGTTGGTAACAGCTTTTAAGGCCATCGGTACATAATTCGCAAATATTTTACGGCTATCCCTACTTTTTCTGTATTTACACAGCAAATTACGTGTATACTGAATTCGCTCTACCGAGATTCACTTTGACACATTCGGAATAGGAAACATACAACACAAAAATTCCTACCTCACACTATTAACCGCTAAAATCAACTTAATCTTTCATTAAAAAAAGAAGAATTATTAGAAATAGTGGAAGTGTCTACTAATCTCATAAAATTTTGTGGAGTTTATTTCTACAAAATATTTTTATTTTGTACAATAAATAATTTTGTCATTTGTTATTAATACATTATAATGGTGTAAGTAAATAAATAATTATTGATTGGCGTAAGGTTTATGTTATTTTTATGCCTGTTTACCATTAATAATATTGGCTATGAGCAGGTGCGTTGGTTGTGTAGTAATTTCCAGTCACTTCTGACAACTGAATTTCCCAAAAAATAAATTACTAACGTCAATGTCAAAGTGAATCTCGATAGAGCGAATTCAGTATAGTAAAATTCTCACTGGTATAGATATGTAAACTTTACTTGACAATGTCATCATTAACTTTGAAGATGGCTTTTGAATGTTCTTGGGTAACTGTTACTTATATAATTAATTGCCTTATTTATTTATTTATTATTTATTGACGGACCGAAGTCCATTAATACATGATACAATTAAAATGTCACACAAATTATAAAAACAACTCAAAATAAGATCTGGTAGGTACAAAATTGGTAAATACATAACAAACAATAATAAAAAATAAAATTTCTTGCTCTCATTTAACAATTGAGAGCTAGAACATTTTGCAATTGACAAATACAACTTATCTTAGAACAAAAACAATAACAGTAATTGACAAATCAGTCTTGAAATTAGAACATAAAGTTAAATATAAATGTAATTGTGTGGAAAACGCAGTAAAGTCGTTCATAAAGAAATCAATATGCAGAGATAATGTGTTTGCTAATTTAATAGTTTTACAGAGATAGGAACTTGAACCATAGTTTGTATGGTTAATGACTTCGTGGAAGGTGGTCACAGAACGGGTGGTTCTTGAAGGTACATGTAGACCAATTTTATTTAAGAGTGAGATACAGAATTTATGACCATGAATTAAGTTATATAAGAAGCAAAGATCTTTATGTTGACGACCACTCTGTAATGAGTCAAGTCGAATAATTTGCAGTAAAGACTCATAACTTTGACCAGTGAGATGCATCTTATAAGCATAATAATGTAAGAATTTATGCTGAACTTGTTCGATTTTATTAATGTGACAATTATACTGAGGTGACCAAACACATGATGCATAATATAAATGTGGTCTAACCAAAGAAGAATAAAGATGTTTTAAAGAACAACCAGTCGTAAAGTCATAGCTGCATCTTTTAACAAAGCCAAGCATCTTTAATGACTTAGAAACGATGCTATTAATGTGTAGGTTGAAATTCAAGTTAGTGTCAAGAATAACACCCAGATCTATAACTGAGTCAACTAATAGGGAACTTGCACATTTTTTTTTATTAGATAATAATGTTCAGTTTTGTTTAAAAATGAGATTTCCAAAATTTCACGCTTCAAAAACTTGTAATAACTTTGAAATACATATTTAAAGTCTTCAGCGGTATAAAATAGTTCAAACGGCACGTGACGTCACATAGTTTTGCATTAGTTTTTATTATGGTTATATTTCGCTGTGTCTAGGTACACGCTAACGTGTACGCAAATAAAAAAGTTAGGTACGCGAATTAAACTTCATCAAGCCAGTGACGTCATTATTTAGCTTGCGCAGTGACTATATATTTTGGTACATGCTATTTTGATATGTTTAATGTTTGTTTGATGGAAACATATTTGTTAATGGAAGGGAAGCAGAACTATTCAGATGTTTCAAACTTAATTGTAATAAATCAATTTGTATATATAAAAGTATATATTTAGGTTAGCAAAATAATTATATGTATTTAGTTGACATGACATGTAGGTACAAAATATTGTTAAAATAATTTTTATACGTACCTAAGTGAATTATTATAATCAACTATTCTAAATGCAAAATAAGCCACAATTTAACTAAAAAAATTATTTTATTAACGTTTAGACGTCCAAATCGGATGTCATTGTCAAAATACAAAAATTAAAAAAAATTTTTACTAAGCAACAACATTTTTGTTTAATTTAATAATATTTTGTATTTTGACAACGACATCCGGTTTACAAGTCGAAACGTTAATAAAATCAATTTTTTTAGTTAAATTGTGGCTTAGTTCCCATTTAGAATAGTTGATTATAAAAATGCCACAAGGATAATAGCTTCAAAACAAGTTAATTATTATCAGTGCCGGATTTAGGGTACTTGCGGCCCTAGGCCAAATTACCCAAAACAAAACTAGACAAACTAGACAATCTAGAATCTTCGTCAGAAGTCGAGTTCCTCAAGTAGTTTTTGATTCTTTTCAACACGCTGAATGATCTTTCTCCAGATGCATTTGATGTCATCATGCATAGTAGAATGTGCAAAGCTGTGTCCATATTCGGAAATAACTGTTTTTCATGAATTAGTTTCAGATACTCCAAAAGTGTATTCGTCGGAGGCTTGGTAATCTTGTTGTCATGAGGTTCTCTTTCTTCATCAAATATACCTTCAACAAAGCCTTTGAACTGTACACACTCTTCTCCAAAGTCACCCCCTACGTCGATTCGATACTTTTTAGTCAAACTTTTACCCCGATTTCTTCATTGGAAATTGACGATAAGTTGTTTAAAAATCCAAATTTTTCATTAAGACTGAAATAAACTTCGGACCTTTCATTCAATTCTGAATAAAGCGTGTCAATTACAACATTGAATGGGTTCAGTGGATTCATCTTCTTTGTCTTAGCCAAGGAGAGCTTTTCTTTTCGGGCGTCTGTTTATTTCAAGAATATAGGTTTCATTTTTAGACAACTCTTTTCCTCTTTTTTCATAGGAGTCAAAGTTGTCTCTCATGACTCAATGCGTACTCCTTTAGAGATCTGTATGTTGCAAGTCACATTCAAGTCTGTAGCAGTTTTTGTAATGTTTTGCTACTCTTGTAAAAACATTGTAAAATATCGTACCACGTGTTTAGTAGAATAGCCATTCTCTTATTTGAAAAATTGTTTACTGACTTCAATTCAATTAGAAATTTTTTTTTACAAAACGCTGCGGCCCCCTTTTGTTTGCGGCCCTAGGCCGCGGCCTAGTAGTAAATCCGGCACTGATTATTATTGTGAAAGCTTTAGGTCTTCCTTTTATTTTAATCGTTTACGGTAATACTATTTCATTTATAACTAAAAAAAATATATATTAATTTATAATCTCTTATCTTTTGCGTACTGTTTTAAAATGTTCTTAAACTCATTAAAAGAACTAAATAATTGTCCGCACTCCGTAGTTAATTTAAAAACAAACACTAAACAAATAAAAAATAAGAAATCACTGACACTCTAACTTTTTTATTTGCGTACACGTTAGCGTATACCTAGACACAACCTTATATTTAGGTATATTCTTCTTCTCATTCTTTAGTTTATTGGCCTCCACCTACTTGGGTATTTGGCAAGCTCATCGTCGTGGAATAAGTCAAAAATATTTATATTCTAATGACATTTATCATATGTCATTGTAATAATATATACCAGTTTGTTAAAATTGTAGTTTTATACTATTTTTGAAGGAAAGGAACGAAGGTTTACTATTGAAAATAAAACCATTTTGTAAAAGTACAAATTTTCTATGAATAGGTCAAACGATCAAAAACACTTGTAACGTCACATAAATGTATTTTCTACTGACGTTTATAACGTCTAATTTAAAATTCTGTTTACTTTATTGGAAAAATGTAAATGTAAAACCAAGTGACGTCACGATGCGTTTTGGACCACCTGTTTTAATTTGAATTTTTAATCATCTTTAGGGGCCAAACGAAAGACAAACAAAACTTTTTTGATCTTTGATACATGTTTTAAATTATGTTCTGTTGTGATTTATAACATTTTTTTCGAATTTAAAAATTTATGCAAGTTCCCTATTGTAACCTAGTGTCCCGTATATAGTAAGAATTATTCTCGAAGTTTCTTAGTCGAGTAAAAGTTATAGCATGGCATTTGTTTGCATTTAAGTCCATACCATTAAGTGAGCACCATTCTACCTGACCATTAAGATCTGATTGCAAATTGTAGTGATCCAAATCAGAGGTATATGTGAAATAATTTAAGGTCATCAGCAAATAGAAGAAATTGAGCAAAATTTAAACTTTTATTTATGTCATTTATAAATAAATTAAAAAGGATAGGTCCTAAGTGGGAGCCTTGAGGTACCCCCAATTTAACTATAATTTCATTAGAGAAATAATTCTTAATACGAACTATCTGCCTTCTATCTAATAGATAATTTCGAATCCAACTAAGCAGAGGATCAGAAACCTAACTGTTCGATCTTATGTAACAATAACGTATGGTTGACCCTATCGAATGCCTTGGAAAAATCTGTATAAATCGCATCTACCTGTTGTTTGCTTTCCAATGCTTTATTTAAGGAGGTATAATTTAACAAGTTCATTTCAGTTGATCTCCCCATAACAAAACCATACGTTCAATGATTACATTTTGTATAGTAGGCTTAATTTTGTCACATATTAAACTCTCGAACAGTTTAGGTATAGTATTAAGGATACTAATAGGTCTGTAGCTCTGAACCCTGCTTCTATCGCCATTCTTGAATATCAGTGATATAAAACTAACTTTCCAAACGGGAGGGAATTCACTCGTTTTAATGATTTTTGAAAAATAAAGAATAAGGGACGAGCAAGATTAAAACTACAGTATTTCAGTAACTTGGGTGGGATTCCATCAGGCCCTTGACCCTTATGTATGTTTAGCTGGGATAATTTGGTATATACCTCTGAAATAGATGTCACAACCAGTAATGTTGAAACTAGTGTTAGCTCTTGCACTATTTGGAATAAGACATCTGTCCTCACTATACACTGCAGCAAAGTACTGATCTATGGTAGGACCATCGGAACTGGTTTGGCCATTATGGTTTAAAGTGTTCGGAATGTTATTATTGTTCCTTTTAGAATTTACGAACCTCCAGAAGCTTTTAATGTGACTGGGATGTGTATGTTCAACATTTGCTACAAACTGATTGTATGCTTGACCTGATAAGGACTTGCATATCGACCTTAAGAGGAAACAGTAGACATCAACAGGTAGCGAAAATGCGTTCGAGGTTTTTGGCACACTTATTCGTAATATAATAAAGAATGGCGGTACAGAGCAAAATTTGAAAAATATATTAATATGTGGAAATTACTCTGTAATTAAATACAATATTAAAAAAACGAGCCTGTACCGCCATTAAGAAGAACAAAAAAATACACTTTCTTCAAATAAACTTCAAACACTGTCTTCAAATGACACAAAATCGAGAGAACCTGTTAAGAAATTGTCGATAATGGCAGTGTTGATTGTCTGTGCTAGTTTTTATTGATTTCATGTGGTTGGAAGTCGTTTAAAAATTTCGCTATTTCGCCAGTGATTTCTGTAGTATTTTCTTCACTGGTCAAAAGAAAATTTATACATATTTATAGTGGTTATACAATACTGTTTTTGAACATATTTCTATCACTTTTTGCAATAAAAAGTGCAAAAACAAAACAATAAGCAAAACAGCTGATAACAGTTAATCACTTTATGGTTTTCTGTTATAGTCCAGGAGATAACTTATAATTTGTGACCTCGGCTGATTGATTCGCTGTAAATGGCTGACATTTGTTACTGCTGCAGGGACAAACTTGGGGATAAGTATGTCGCTTGTGACAGTTGTCATGTAGTCTCACATCCAACTGAAGATTGCACAGGATTAGCCGCCTCTGAACTTCGTGCAGTTATACTGCAGAAAAGAACTCTTATCTATTTCTGCAATGAATGTCGCTCTTCTTTTAAAAGTGTACCGAAGATTTTACGTGAAATGGAAAGCCTTAAAAAGGAAGTCACTACTTTAAAAAGGGACATCTCTAAACTCAAGGAAAAAGCATCCTTCTCGATGGAGGAAGTAACATATGAATTACACGAACGTCAAAAGAGATCAAACAATTTACTCATATTTAATCTTCCTGAACCAAACAATACTCCTGAAGACGTTGAACAAGTGAAAAATATTCTATCTACTGCTGATGATTCTGTTAAATTGGATGGTATGAAAATGGTACGTTTTGGCAAGAAAAACAAAAATGGGCATCAACCACTCAAATTAATATTATCTTCAAATGAGGATGTTCATTTGATAATTAAAAACAAGATAAAGGTTAGTCGAGAGAAAAAGATCTTCATATCTCTTGACCAAACACCTACTCAACGGAAACTGTTTGACACCGTCAAGACTGAACTACTAGCCCGTCAAGATGCAGGTGAACAAGATCTAATAATTAAATATATCAATAACGTACCAAAAATTGTCCAAAGGAACAAAAAAAACCACTAAACCCGGGCAAGCTATCTCTTTATTACCAAAACGTTAGAGGACTCCGTACCAAATTAACTGATTTAAGTATTAATGTGTCAAACTGTGTCTACGATGTAATCATTTTTACAGAAACTTGGCTTACTGCTGATTTCGATGATGCTGAACTTGGATTGACAAATTACAACATTTTCAGACAAGATCGTACACCTGAATCTAGCAAATTTGTAAGAGGAGGAGGAGTTTTAATAGCCACTAAGAAGAAATTTTCCGTGAAAATTATTCCGTCAGATTCCTCCATTGAGCAACTTTTTGTTCACTTGTGTGGTAAGTTTATCTTGGGAGCATTGTATATTCCACCAAAGTCTACACCTAACAAGTACCAAGTGCACTTCGATCAGCTTATTAGTATAGGTGAACAATATTCAAATTCTAAATTATACCTCTTTGGTGACTACAACCTGCCATCAGCTAATTGGGAACTTGAAGACTTTTGCTCATCGGCAACTGCTAAACCTAATACATCGTTTGCAGAAACGGAGGCGATTGGTGTTATCTCAAATATGTGTGCTCTTCATAATCTATTCCAATCAAATAACATTGTCAATTCTAGAGGTGCTATTCTAGACCTTGTTCTCTCATCAGAAGAGCTTGTGATAACCTCGGCAGTTGATATATTGATTCCTCCAGACTTATATCATCCTCCACTTGAAACTATCTTACAGCTACACTTTGATCAAAACACTACTGCAGGTGATGGTGAATACTACTATGATTTTCATAAAGCTAATCTTCCTTGCATTTATCAATACTTAGAAGCAATTGATTGGGACAGTCTTATAAGTGATAAAGAACTTTCCGAGATGATAGGTACTTTCTATGATATTCTTTACTGTGTGCTTAATATGTATGTTCCATTGAAAAAAGTTTGTACAAAGAAATTTCCTGTTTGGTATTCTAGTGAACTTACACAATTAATACGTGACAAAAAGACTGCCCATTTAATTTACAAGAGTAACAGGTCTCCTGAGAGTTATGCAGGTTTTAGTCAACTTAGAGCTCAGTGCAAAATTTTATCAAAAAATTGTTATGCTAATTCAACTGAGATTTCGATCCAAGCTAATCCAAAAAATTTTTGGAAATTTGTAAACAGTAAGAAAGAAAATAATAGTATGCCTGTCTCAATGTCACTCAACAATACACTAGCCTCTAATGGCAACGATATTGCAAATTTATTTGCTAGCCATTTCTCTTCAGTTTTTAGTAATAAAACTCTTAAGCATAATGACAATTTAATACAGTCTAAGGTCTGTGTATCTTCCTATATTATACCAATTTCAAAAATATACGAAAAACTTTCAACTCTTAATGTCAATAAGGGACCTGGGCCAGATGGTATTTCTCCCATTTTTCTTAAACGATTCTCTTTTATTCTGTCTCGGCCGCTTTATCATATTTTTAATAAATCCCTTCAGTTGGGGGAATTTCCTGACTTTTGAAACTATCCTATGTCACTCCAATTTACAAAGCAGGTAATAAAGCTGACATAACGAATTATCGTCCTATTTCTATTCTCGGCACAATTTCCAAGGTATTTGAGAGTATTGTTACTGATTACCTTAATTATGACTGCTCTTGGATACTAAGTTCTCAACAGTTCGGATTTTCTTGTGGTAAATCAGCAGAACTTAGTTTGTTGCTTTATGTTGATACCTTGTCTGAAGCTTTGGAGAGGGGGTTGCAGATTGATTCAGTGTATACTGACTTCTCCAAGGCTTTTGATATGGTGAACCATGATCTTTTGTTACATAAGCTCAAATTATATGGCATAGAAGGTTCTGTGTTGAAGTGGTTGGGCAGTTACCTAACAAATAGAACACAGCAGGTTAGGGTTAATCATCATTACTCCAACACTTTTCTAGTAACCTCTGGTGTACCTCAGGGCTCTCATTTGGGTCCACTTTTGTTTAACCTGTATATTAACGATATCGTCACCTGCTTCTCTAACACTTCTGCTCTCTTATTCGCTGATGATCTTAAATGTTATCAAATCATTAATAATCAAGATGATGCAATATCATTGCAATCAGATTTAGATAATTTAGCCAACTGGTGTCTTGATAATGGGATGGATTTGAATGTCAACAAGTGTCACATTATCCGGTTTTGTCGGAATCATCATTTACCAACCATCATCATTTACAAACCACTTGAATTTTATTCATATTAGAAATCTGAGTTAGGCATGATTGTGGGTTAGATCTTTGACGATTTTATTAGAAAGATGTAGTGTTTTTGCTTGGATGGTTTCTGCACATCACAAAACAGGAATTTTGTACTCACTGCTAATAAAATCTCATTTTTAACAATTTGTGGGTTGGACGTTTTCTGCTTAACTACGTCCAATTAATGATAATTTTTTCAATAACTATGTATTCAATGATTGTAATAATTTATCTACTGTACAACAAAAACTAATAATCAATCGAGAAAAGAGGAAAAGTGATTTTTTAATAATATATTGTTACTATGAAACGCTTACAATTTTGAACATCTTTAGCAACAAAATACTTGGATCACTGAATATATCCTGGTGTATTATCTGCTTAGATCTTCCATAAATAATAAACAATAAATAACTTTTTACTAAGTTCAAGTCTTAAATCAATTATTTATGAAATACACTATCAATATTATTGAATCAACAACTCAAAATATTCCAGATGCCATGTCAAATATTTAAAATTGTCACTGTCTGACTGACAATATGCTGACAATATTCTATTCGACCGAGTGCGTTGTATGGCAAAGATAGATTTGGAAGATATTACAACGGACATCGTGTTCATTTTTTTCAATACCTGAAAAAACCAATAAATATTTTTGAAAATTTTAAACTCAGAATGAAAGACTATATTATTACCGAGGGCCGAAAGTCCCTTAAAATAAAAAAAAAGTTTATTGTGAATGAGATATTTGTAATTAAAATCACACTACATTTTCTCTTAGTTTTTCACCCCTATAACTTGTTAAAATAAACATTATAGAAGTTCTTAGGGACTTTCGGCCCTCGCTAGTAACGTAATCTTTCATTCTGCATTTAAATTCTTTAAAAATACTTATTACAGTAAAACCTCCGTTAACAGAAACAATTGGGGGAGGCTGTTTCGGATAACAAGAACTTCGGTTAAAAATAACATTGTATTTTGTATTCTTCTTGTATCAAATAACATAGTATTGGCGAGATATAGCTGCAAAACATTGTTGTCAAAGGAAAACACAAAAGAAATAGAAGATTTCTTTAAAAAAAAACACTGTTAAACATGTTCATTTTCCTTAATTTTATTGCTTTTTTGAAATTTACTTTTTAATGATGAAATTATTGAAAATTTTAACCATTTCGGATAAACGATGTTTCGGTTAACAGAGGTTTTACGGTAGTTTTCTCAGGATTCGAAAAAAAAATGAATCCCATTTGAATAGCATTGGAGCAGAAACTACGTACCCATCCCCTTAAGCAGCTATTACTTCATAAAATGCTAAGCATTGATACTTCTTGTGATTATCGAGGTCTGATATATTTGGTGAATATAAGTAGAGCTATGAACAGCTTTACTCATATACTTCTCTACAATGATGTTGATGAAATGGATTTCAATTTGTGAAAACCTAGTTTCCAAATGGACTCTACAGTCTTCTTACGTTTTATCCTTTAATTAGAATAGGCTTGTTGTATAGTATCATTCTTATCATGTATGGATGAGATACCTAGTTGATATTACATAGATCTTTAATGCACTTAAATAATAACAACATTATGTACAGTGCAAAATATAGGAATACTTACTTAATTTCCGGATTTTTGACATCTTCTAAATTTATGGTAAGAAATACAATAGAGGACCTTTGGGCCCACATAACTGGAGGTGGTAGTCTGAAAAAGTAAGGTTAACCTCATGTTAATTTTACGGTAGAACCATTTTAAACAACAGAAGACATAAAACTAATTGGGAAAATAAGTTTTACAATATTGTACCATATACTTTTAAATCTACACTGGAATTTATGATTATATAGTTGGAAAATTCTAGAATCGATATCGGTCTCCAAAGCAACATGGCCGTTGGTCAACAACACATTTTAACATGGAACTTTATTTCAAAATTTATGAATTATTCTCAATTAAAATTTTAGGGGCCTTTTATTTATAATGTACACATTTTATTACTTACGGTTGGTCAGTCATTTTTGGATTACTTTTGTTGCTACAAGGACTATTGGAAATATTTGTCCGATAAACCACAATTCACCGGGACTAGCAATTGAAATGAAGTTAGTCAGACTAGTCAGTTAGTCGTTGTCTTTTTAAGTGACAACCTTTGATCAATATGGCCGGCGAAATAGCCCTAGATTTTGAATTTTACCGCGAGAACTTCGATAATAAATAATGAAGAAATGGCACACAATAAACATTGACAATTACTACAAAACTGTCCAAATAATATACAATTTCAAATGTTTTCCAAATATCAGCGTCTACTTTGATAAGTTAAATATTAAAAAATTGATTTCCTCATCAGTATATTTCTGATGGGTCGCCCCCAATTCGCCTAAACTGTGAAATGTCGGTAACACAGAAATAGTCACGAAAACGCATAATCGCCAAGTTGGATACAACTGGATACAACCCTATTCATATACACACCAACTCACATACATATTGAGAATAATATTTATATAATACATAATATAATTAGAAATTGAATTAATGATGTCGTTATTATATGTATTATATCGATTAAAAAGTATAGAACATGTATTATCCCACAAATATAATATAAGAGTATAAACAGTATTTTATACTTTTATGTTTGTTGGATAAGTTTGTATTACAAATGGGAAGAAAAAGAGAAGATTTGATTTAAGCATAGATATATAATACTCTAGATTGCGTCCTCCGATCTTAAAATGGGTGACGGTTGCGACAGAGATAAATGAGCCTATTTGGTCGGTAGTCTCTTTCTAATTTAAGGGGAATATCGACGACATGACTATCCCACTTTATCGAGTAATATTTGTTGACAGTTGGAGCGGGTGGAGACGAGAAATGGTCTTTGGTCTTCGGACGTGAGTAATCGTGGTTCGAATCCCATACCAACTTTACCTTTTTTATTTTTATTTACTCAATATTGCGTTTATTAGATATTTTTACATCTGAAAAATGGACCTAAGTAAATCTAGCAGATAATAAATGTACCTATGTATAGTAAGTTAATATTGGAATACATATTTGTGAACTGCATAGTAAAATAAAAGTCATTCGTTATTAATATAAATTCGTCCTTATTCGAATGATGTGAATAATATTTGTTTTGCTTCTACTTTTTTAAAAAATTGTAACAATAGTTTCGTAAATAAAAATAATGTCTAATTACTTATAATTGAATCGGTCATTTCAAAAACAGCAAAGTCCACAATTTTGAGAAACTAACTTTTTGAGAGGAATAGACTCCTTTAAGATAAACGTTGTGTGCAAAAACGACACCAGTCCAGTAAAAACATTAGGAACAAAACTACAATATAACTCTGAATTTTGATGTCATCCATTTCATCCATCTTTCGACTATATAATTAAGTTTTCTTTGCTCTTCTCTAAAATTAGGAATATGTGACTCGTGTTGTTTTTGAAATGACCGATTCAATTAATAAATCGATGGTACATTATGTTGATATTAATTATTGGTAATTTTTTACGAATATTCTTAATTACTTTATACTATTCTACCATTAACTTATTAAAAAAATAACATTGGCTTTTATATTTTTAAAAATCTATAGGTACCTACACAGTTTTTCTTATTTGTTATATATTTCTTTGCATAGATTTATTTTAGAGATGTAATAATATCTAATCAACGCAATATTGATTAAATTAAAAATAAAAAAAGTAAAGATTGGTATGGGATTCGAACCAGGATTATCCACGTCCGAAGACAAACGACCAGTTCTCGTCGCCATCCGGTCGAACTGTCAAACCATCTAAAATACTCGACGACAGAGTAGGATAGTGACGTCGTCGATACTCCCCTTGAATTAGAAAGAGACTACCGACCAAATAGGCTCATTTATCTCTGTCGCAACCGTCACCCATTTTAAGATCGTAAGGCGCAATCTAGAGTATTATAAATCTATGATCCAAACCACGTGACCTCTGGTTGGCACCATAGATATATAATACTCTAGATTGCGCCTTACGATCTTAAAATGGGTGACGGTTGCGACAGAGATAAATGAGCCTATTTGGTCGGTAGTCTCTTTCTAATTCAAGGGGAGTATCGACGACGTCACTATCCTACTCTGTTATCGAGTATTTTAGATGGTTTGACAGTTCGAGCGGATGGCGACGAGAACTGGTCGTTTGTCTTCGGACGTGGATAATCCTGGTTCGAATCCCATACCAATCTTTACTTTTTTTATTTTTTATTTAATCAATATTGCGTTTATTAGATATTATTACATCTCTAAAGTAAATCTATGCAAAGAAATATATAACAAATAAGAAAAACTGTGTAGGTACCTATAGATTTTTAAAAATATAAAAGCCAATGTTATTTTTTTAATAAGTTAATTGTAGAATAGTATAAAGTAATTGTTAAAAATATTCGTAAAAAATTACCAATAATTAATATCAACATAATGTACCATCGATTTATTAATTGAATCGGTCATTTCAAAAACAACATGAGTCACATATTCCTAATTTTACAGAAGAGCAAAGAAAACTAACTATTATATAGTCGAAAGATGGATGAAATGGATGACATCAAAATTCAGAGTTATATTGTAGTTTTGTTCCTAATGTTTTTACTGGACTGGTGTCGTTTTTGCACACAACGTTTATCTTAAATGAGTCTATTCCTCTCAAAAAGTTAGTTTCTGAAAATTGTGGACTTTGCTGTTTTTGAAATGACCGATTCAATTATAAGTAATTAGACATTATTTTTATTTATGAAACTATTGTTACAATTTTTTAAAAAAGTAGAAGCAAAACAAACATTCACATCATTCGAATAAGGACGAATTTATATTAATAACGAATGCCTTTTATTTTACTATGCAGTTCACAAATTATGTATTCCAATATTAACTTACTATACATACATTTATTTTCTGCTAGATTTACTAAGGTCCATTTTTCAGATGTAAAAATATCTAATAAACGCAATATTGATTAAATAAAAATAAAAAAAGTAAAGTTGGTATGGGATTCGAACCACGATTATCCACGTCCGAAGACCAAAGACCATTTCCCGTCACCACCCGCTCCAACTGTCAACACATATTACTCGATAAAGTGGGATATTCACGTCGTCGATATTCCCCTTAAATTAAAAAGAGACTACCGACCAAATAGGCTCATTTATCTCTGTCGCAACCGTCACCCATTTTAAGATCGCAGGGCGCAATCTAGAGTATTATATATCTATGGATTTAAGTACCTACCTAACCTATTAAAATGATATATAATAAAAATAGATCATAAAAATAAAATATAAAGTAGTTTTTGGAAAAGTAGAGTATATATTTCTAAAATATGTGTATAACCAGCAGATGATAGATAAAATATAGGACTAAGTTGTTAAAAATGAACAATTTTTACAATCCTGTTCCTTTGGAAATTGCTGAAACTTACAGATTTAAATGCAGACAGCAAGTAGAAGGAGAATCAGTGCAATAATTTCTATATAAATTGAAATTTTCAAGCACATCTAAAGTCTGCCATAAGGAACCAATTTGTTTTTGGATTATGTTCCAAAAGAATACAAGCAAGACTATTGGGCACCAGGCACCAGGAATCTAGACTTGGAGGGAGCAGTGGAGATTGCCAGTAGTTTGGAAACTTCTGAAATGGACAGTAATCAATTAAGTTACAATAATTCAATTCATTTTTACAATCTAATAAATCTAGATCAAATT